>NC_134487.1:245257330-245307330 GCF_040206685.1 Ascaphus truei | reverse complement strand
ATGGCCTGGGTTCTCACTTCTCAAAGTTAGCATGAATACACCTCATACAAAGAAGATATACAGGTAGAGTGCCCGGATTTTCTAAAGTAGAAAACGGAACACAGATCAAAATAAATTTCCTCCCCATTTTCTCTCTCCCTACCCCCTACCCCCTTCCTCCATTATCTCCCTCTCCTCCCACCCATTCTCACTCTCCTCCCACCCATTCTCACTCTCCTCCCACCCATTCTCACTCTCCCTCCCCACATTCTCTCTTTTCCCCTCCCTCTCCCCTCCATTCTCTCTCTTGCTCCCCCCTCCATTCTCTGTCTCCCTCCTCTCTCTCCCTTCCATTCTCTCCTCCCCCCACCCCCCTCCCGTTCTCTCTCCTCATACTCTCCCCACATCCTGGGGTCCGTCCTGACAGCAGACACAGGAAGTTTTGACTAACTTCCTGAACAAACCAGTGAGAAAGGCGCCACCCTCCTTTCCCACCGCCCCCACCCTCCTTTCCCACCGCCCCCACCCTCCTCTGCTGTCACCATCTTCCACTGCCCTCCTCTGATGCCACACATGCCACCATGCCACCCAAACAGGAAACTGGGACATTTAAACAATTTGTGCTCACAATTTCCATACAATCCATGAAATAAGCAATTAGCTAAGTTGCCGATCAATCCGTTCTCCTGTGATCGATCGGCGAAGATTTGACTCGAAGGTTCACTAAATGGCTGTCCGTGCAGCAGAAGAAGTCCAAAGATGAAAAGTTCTGTGGGGAACATCATATGACCAGGCAGTCATTAGATACAATTGGTGCACTGCTAGAGAGAGGGCAAAGCTCAAACAAGGGTGTGCCGGAGCCTGTTTCAGAAGAGGAAGGGTATGTGACTTTGTAAATGGTTGATATAGAAACAAAAAATGCTTGTTACATTATAATACATTAGAAATATCACTTAGAGTTGATTTTTTTAAAATGCTACAAGTATTTTCTTATGGTACAGAACTGATTTAATAAAAAAAACATACACATAGGATATTGCTTGGTCAGCAGCTTTAAAGCAGCACTCCTGGTGACACTTTTTTTGTTTTTAGTATTAGTTTAATAGGTTTGAAGCAGGAGGTCTCCGGAGCTGAACCACGTTAATTTCAGCTCTGGGGACCGTTGCCTCCCATGAAACTTACCTCGGGAAGGGGTGCCGGTAGCAGCTCTGGATGGGCTAGTTGAGGCTAATAAAATGGCAACTTAAATGTCCCGTGTCCTGCACACCAGTAGGAAGCCATGACGTCATCCTTGCTTCTTCCTATTGACCCACGTAACGGGGGACATTTAAAGTGATCAAGAATACCAGTACCACATGCGGAATTTAGTATCTCATGAAGCAGGGTGTCCCGGGAACTAAAATCAACTTGATTCAGCTACGCAAACCCCCTGCTTCAAACCTATGTAAAACAAAAACACATGCGGTGATGCTTTAAGGAATTACCTATTCGAAGTATGTTTAACTGAAAAAGGGTACACTTAAAGGGCTGATCAGAGGGATATTTGTGTGTATCCCACCAGGCCGCAATGAAAGTCGGACCCAACTTCTGCATCCACGTGTGGGATCAGCATGCTACCCGAGGCCTTCCAGTCCAAAGGTAATTTTTGGTGTGTGTATATGTATATTGTGTGGGTATATTTGGGGGGATATTTATTGTGTGGGTATTTTGTGGGAGTGTGTATTGTGTGGGTATTGTTTAGGGGGTATGTATCGTGTGGGTATTGTTTTGGGTTATGTATTGTGTGGGTATTGTTGGGGTTATGTATTGTGTGGGTATTGTTGGGGAGTATGTACTGTATGGGTATTGTGGTGGGGTGGGATTGTGGTATGGGTGGGATTTGTGTGGATATTGTAGGTAGTTTGGAATTGTGTGTATATGGGGTAATTGTGAGTGTGTGTAGCCAGTGGGGTGGGGGAGTAAGAAAAAGTAGGGGTTCGTGAGACAGAGAATGGAGGGATTGAGAGGAAGAGTGTAAGACGGGGAGAGAGAAATACATAGTGGGGGGGGAGTTAGAAGGGTAGAATAGAGGTGGGCGAGAGAGCGAGGAGGTGCGTAAGAGAAAGAGGGGAGCCTCCCAAGGCCACCGGCATGGGGGGCCCCTGTGGAAACATGTTCTGGGCCCTGGGAATGCTGTTGGCAGCCTTGATATAACTAAAGAAAAATCCCAACAAAGGTTAAAATATGAGCACCTGTGGGCTGAGATATTCTTCTGATATTCTTGTAATCTACCGTTTAGACGAATAACTGTCCGTGGACAGAAGAAGAGAGTGTGAGATGGAGAAAGAGAGAAGGGTGGTTGAATAAAATAGAGAGAGAAAGAGAGGGGTGATAGCACAACAATAGTGTACAACCTCAAACGTACCCTGATATAAAGCATTTACAATCTGCTGTTCCACAGTTACCATCTAGTACTGTAGTATTTCAAAGTTGCATCTTTATTATAATTATAGCATTAAAATGCAGAATTGCCAATTAAGCATAACTTCTCTATTGGCCTCTGATCCTCTTAAGCTTTCTTAAAATTAAAAAGAGGTCTTGGATTTTATTTCTCTGTGTTTAGAGATGGTAATTAATTTTTGAGAACATAAGGCACCAACATATTTATTCATGGTACGCTAATAATTGCATAGTTGGGAAAAAATGCAGACTTCAAAAACCAGTAATCATATGTTTTATATTTATGTATTATTTATCCCTGACTACAACAAGAACCAACTTTAATTACCAGCTAATTGCATTATCAGCTATTAAGCTGTGTTAAATTGTGCCTTTTTAAAAGGCCGCAGAGCATTTTACATTGTAAGTGAAAATGTTACATTTTAGAACAGATGGGAAAAAAATGGGATTCAGATGCTGGCAAGCCAGCAGGAAACCTACAACGTCCAGCTGCCACCAAAAGCAAAGAGCAAATTAAAGAAAGTATATAACTGAAAACTATTTACTTTTCCCACCTGGCTATCTTTCAGAACCAGTGCAATGAAAGGGACAGCGTGAATATCAGTTAGGGTAAAGTCATACTTTGATACGTTACGCTGAGAACAGCAATGTAACCTAGCAACATGGCCTACTAGCTCATTGGGTGTTAGCACTGATCATAAAATGCTTAGAAATTATGTTTCGTTTGAAAATCTATGGTAATTCTTTATTCTTGTAGCATTACTAGTAAAATAACACAGGACAATGTGTCTGTGTCCTGTTTGAGCTTGCTTTATACTTGCTATATACTTTTTTGTACCGCAGGCACAAAATTAGTTGCTAAATACCGCAGCAGAACTATGGCTACCTCTTCAACCTGGATCTTTATAAAGTCTATGTAATGTTTTGATCCTTATGAAAAAATGTCATTGGTGAGTACATTCGCAAGTCTCAGACAGGTCTGCAACCGTGACTCTCCCCATTATCGCTTAACATGCAATGCTTCCACAGCAGGCAGGGATTCTGGGTAATGACATGCAAATGAGAACTCACAGTGAGTCACTCTTTACTACTTACCCATTTTAACATGAACCTCTATAAGCTTATGCCTATCATATTACATAGCTTTTTCAGCATAGCCGGGTTAAAGAGGTGCATGGCCAGTAAACCTACTCACAGACAGTTGTTTAGACCTTTTTGGTCTCATCAGTGTGAGGTTGGTTGCTGGATACGCAACATGAAGCTGTTATGTGGGTATAACCAGACATTATGAAGAAAGCCTTGGTGAAGGTCCCGGACCAAGACTGAAACGTTGTCAAGAGTGTCCGCTGAGTTTAACAGAAATAGAGTTTGCATTAAAATGAAAATAGTGTTTGCATTGAAATTAACAAACTTACTTTACTAGTTTGATATTGTTTGTTTCTTTTAAGAGTAGAAAATGTAACACAAAAAACAATTTATATATATATTTATAGCAATAAATGCCAACATTTATATAAACCACTAGCTGATAAACCCGGCGTTGCCCGTGATTGCTGGGGCGGGGTGCGTGGAGGTGCGGGGAAGGGCAGGGAGGGTGGCGAAGGGCAGAGAGGGGGGCGAAGGGCAGGGAGGGGGGCGAAGGGCAGGGAGGGGGGGAAGGGCAGGGAGGGGGGAGAGGGGGCGAAGGGCAGGGAGGGGGGAGAGGGGGCGAAGGGCAGGGATGGGGGAGAGGGGGCGAAGGGCAGGGAGGGGGAGAAGGGGCGAAGGGCATGGAGGGGGCGAAGGGGCAAAGGGCAGGGAGGGATAGAAGGGGCGAAGGGCAGGGAGGGGGAGAAGGGGTGAAGGGCAGAGAGGGGGCGAAGGGCAGGGAGGGGGCGCAGGGAGGGGGCGCAGGGAGGGGGCGAAGGGCAGGGAGGGGGCGATGGGCAGGGAGGGGGTGAAGGGCAGGGAGGGGGCGAATGGCAGGGAGGGGGTGAAGGGGCGAATGGCAGGGAGGGGGTGAAGAGGCAAAGGGCAGGGAGGGGGCAAAGGGCAGGGAGGGGGCGAAGGGCAGGGAGGGGGCGAAGGGCAGGGAGGGGCCGAAGGGCAGGGAGGGGGAGAAGGGGTGAAGGGCAGGGAGGGGGCGAAGGAGCGAAGGGCAGGGAGGGAGAGAAGGGGCGAAGGGCAGGGAGGGGGAGAAGGGGCGAAGGGCAGGGAGAGGGCAAAGGGGCGAAGGGCAGGGTGGGGGTGCAGGGCAGGGAGGGGGCAAAGGGCAGGGAGGGGGTGAAGGTCAGGGAGGGGGCAAAGGGCAGGGAGGGGGTGAATGGCAGGGAGGGGGTGAAGGGGTGAATGGCAGGGAGGGGGTGAAGGGGCGAAGGGCAGGGAAGGGGCAAAGGGCAGGGAGGGGGCGAAGGGCAGGGAGGGGGCGAAGGGCAGGGAGGGGGCGAAGGGCAAGGAGGGTGTGGGCAAAGGGCAGGGAGGGTTGGGGCGAAGGGCAGGGAGGGTGGGGGCAAAGGGCAGGGAGGGTGGGAGCAGGGGCGAAGGGCAGGGAGGGTGGGGGTGAAGGGCAGGGTGTGTGTGTGTGAAGGGCAGGGCCAGGGGGGGGGTGAAGGGCAGGGCCAGAGGGGGGGTGAAGGGAAGGGCCGGGGGTGGTGAAGGGCAGGGCCGGGGGGGTGAAGGGCAGGGCCGGGGGGGGTGAAGGGCAGGGCCGGGGGGGGGGGTGAAGGGCAGGGACAGGGGGGTGAAGGGCAGGGCCTGGGGGGGTGAAGGGCCAGGGGGGGTGAAGGGCCGGGGGGGTGGGTGAAGGGCTGTGGGGGGTGGGTGGTGGGTGAAGGGCCGGTGGGGGGGTGGTGGGTGAAGGGCAAGGGAGGGGGTGGGTGAAGGGCCGGGGGGGTGAAGGGCCGGGAGGGTGAAGGGCCGGGGGGGGTGAAGGGCCAGGGGGGGGTTAAAGGCAGGGCCAGGGGGGGTGAAGGGCCGGGCCGGGGGGGTGAAGGGCCGGGCCAAGGGGGGGGGGAAGGGCCGGGGGTGAAGGGCCGAGCTGGGGGGAGTGAAGGGCCGGGCCGGGGGGGTGAAGGGCCGGGCCGGGGGGGGGGTGAAGGGCTGGGCCAGGGGGGGGTGAAGGGCTGGGCCAGGGGGGGGTGTGAAGGGCCGGGGGGGTGAAGGGCCGGGGGGTTGAAGGGCCGGGCCAGGGTGGGGTGAAGGGCCAGGTGAAGGGCCAGGGGGGTTGAAAGATCCCTTCCCCTGCATTTACTTACCTCGCACCGGGCTGCGCTCCTGCTCTTCCTCGGGTTCCTCGGTGGTCTCCGTTCCCCCCGGTGAGGCGGAGCTGAGACGCTCAGATGAGGAGGTGGATTGGCAGCCGGCCCGTACAGCTCCCAACTGAGAGAGCCGGAGGAGCGCTCTCGGGGATGGTGAGCTGGGGGCGCGGCCTCTAGGCCTTAAGGTGAGAGCGGCAAGAGCGTGCTCTTGGGGGGGGGAGCGGTCTGTGGGAGGGAGCACCGGGGGAGAGGGTGAGCGCTGGGAGAGAGGGTGAGCGCCGGGAGAGAGGGTGAGCGCCGGGAGAGAGGGTGAGCGCCGGGAGAAAGGGTGAGCGCCGGGAGAGAGGGTGATCTTTGTGTGGTCCCGCGGAGTGGTAATAGGGGGTGGTTCCGTTGTTGCGGGCCAGCTGCCGGGAAGGGCGGAGGGGTGAGAGGGTGGATGGGTGAGGGTGGGTGGTCAAGGCCGGGCAGCCGTTGAGGAGGGCCAGGGGGGGTGGTGTGTGTGTGTGTGTGTGTGTGTGTGTGTGTGTGTGTGTGTGTGTGTGTGTGTGTGTGTGTGTGTGTGTGTGTGTGTGTGTGTGTGTGTGTGTGTGTGTGTGTGTGTGTGTGTTGTGTGTGTGTGTGTGTGTGTGTGTTGGACCTTTGGCCCGTCACTCCGCCTCAGGCCAATGAGAGGTGTGCGGGGGCGGGCGGGCCAAGGGAGCCATCTCATTGGCCTGAGGCGAAGTGACGGGCCAAAGCTCCAATGTGATTGCCGCTAGGGACAGAGGACACGCAGACAGGCATACAGTGCTTTCAGAAATATATAGTAGATTATATGTATACAAAATTAAATATTTACTGCCTTTTCTACATAACTATTCCATATATATCTGACAAAAGGAATTACATCCACAGTTCCACACCTGGAGCAAGGCCTGTTGGCTGCATGGCACCCCCGCTATGGTCGCAGCATTCTAGGCGGCAGGTGAGGACCCCGGTGTTGATCGATGATGCGGAACTGGCAATGGAGGAAGACGAGGCTCGGCCCGGAACGCTGCATAGGTTACGCGCCAAGGACGGGTAAGAAACCTACGCTGGTAAAGAGGTGTCGGTTGCCCAACAGAAAAATTGCGTTTAGAGAGCTGATGGACTCCCAGAGGCGCGCTCTGTCTCCAATGTCCAGCGGGAAGAGTCCCAGGTGGTGCAGCGTCTTTGCAGCCAGCGGCTCCAGAGCCTGCGCAGGCCCTGGATCTGGCAACGTACAGCACGTCAGACAAGGCAAGATTTGCTGCAGCATTACTGGGTATGCTACAGGCCTTCAAGCATCAGGCGTTGGCCTCCTTTGCAATCCCCACAGGAGCGGCGGTTGGGACAAGAGGCCCTGGTGCAGAGTTAGTGCATGGCCTGGTGCATGGCCACTGGGGCATCCCTAAGGGGGTAGGGCAGATTGTCCAGGAAGGAAATAGTCTAGCAAGGGCAGCAGCACTGGACCCAAGCCCAGCCACGGCAACCCCCAGCCTGGCCCCGGCAACCCCCAGTCTTGCCCTGGCAACCCCCAGCCCGGCCCTGGCAACCCCCAGCCCGGCCCTGACAACCCCCAGCCTGGCTCTGTCAACCCTCAGCCTGGCCCCGGCAATGCCAAGCCCGGCCCCGGCAACACCCAGTCTGGCCCCAGCAACCTTCTGCCAAGATCAGGCAATGACGTTGGGGGGCGCTTGCCCCAGGGCCGCTGCATCATCCACAGAAGGGGGACGAATCACAGGCGGGGCATTCACAGATGCTTACACGTCTTGCCAGCGTGTTGGGCACACATTTAACAAAGGAAGAAAAGGAAAAAATTTGGGCAGGGGAAGCGCTGGCTCAATCATCTAAGAAAGGGTACGTGAGGAAGGATGACGTTGAGAAACCTCTCGTCACTCGCACATTTTCCAATTGGTCTCATGCATTTAGGATCTTAGTGGGAGTGATCGGGCGGAAGGCTCCCCTCTTATTTTCAGCACTATTTAAATACATGGATATTATTGGGCATGCCCATCAGAGGCACAGCGGTATGGGTTGTTGGATCTAAGATGTTAAATTCAGGGAACAAAATGGCATTGAACAAGGGTAAGATGTTATGGAACATGAAGGATGTGGACCTGTGGATCAATTGGGTTGTAGGGGATAAGCCACCGCCCTTTCAAGGGGTATCCCCAACTTAAGGATTTCACTGTTGGGGTGGTTCCCAAGAAAGACCCAGGGGTGTTTACGCTGATTCAGCCCCTTTCCTACCCAGAAGGCACATCAGTGAACGATGGTATCGATCGTGACTTGTGTTCAGTCAGCTAAGTGAACTTTGACCAGGCAGCGGCGCTAGTGGGTCATATGGGCAAAGGTGTTGCTGGCGAAGTCAGACATTAAATCCGCATTCCGGTTGCTGCCAGTGCCCCCTGATTGCTTTCATCTGTGATTATGCTCGACGGGCAATAATTCATTGACTTGTGCCTGCCCATCAGGTTTCTACTTGGAAACTTTTAGCACGTTCCTCAAATGGGTAGTGCATAATAGGGTGCAGGCCACAGGGTGCATGCACTACTTGGACAATGTTTTGTTTGTGTGCCCGGTGGGATCAGAATTATGCGCAAGGTGGCTTTTGGGAGAGTTTTCTCTAGACGCCTAATGGCAGCCACAACACGGATCAGGCGTCCTAATCACTTCATCCAGATCACTGCTGCTGTATGGACTTGGCAGTCTGGCTGGACTTCCTAGGGAAGTGCAACGGTCAGACCTTGTGGCGGGGGCACCCATCTCGGAATGCCGAGCTACAGCTGTACACGAACGCTGCTGGGTCAATAGGTTTTGGGGCTTATTTCAATGGTGCATGGTGCAGGGAGTGGTGGCTGTTACATTGGTGCGAGTCCTAGCTCATCAGGAACTTACCGTTCCTGGAGCTTTTCCTTTTGATGGTCACGGTGCGTCTTTGGGGGCATTTGTTTGCTAAGAGGGAAGTGATATTCTGGACTAACAACATGGGGTGTGGGATGGAGTAGCCTGTAGGCGAGTGCAGATAGATGCACAGACTGAGGGTGAGCCATAACTGGATTGGGTTTATTTGTCATCAAACAGCAACCAAAACATTGGGGCTACTTCACCTTTAAGGCAAAACACAAAATAATAAAATAAACACCTACTCCATGTTAGGAGACTACATAAACATACAAATCCCTAGCTAACAGCTCTGGCCAACTAACCTGGTTCCCAGCCCAAAACATATAAAACAGTATTTAGAAAGTACAATAGTGAAAGTATTATATGACATTGTTGCAAGGATTCCTTCCCAGGGTCTCCATGTCGCTCCTTCACTCCTTCTGGAATGCTGGTTCTGGGGAGCAATCTTTATCTTGGGTGTGATTCCCAGCTGGACCCCACAGGCCTGCTTCCTTCAGTCCTAGGGTCCATAACAGCCAGACTCTCTCCTGGCTGGGAGAAGTTTCACTTCCTCTCTTTCTCTGGAGGAAAACAGTCTCTCTGTATCTGACAGCTTCCTGCCTTTTATGTCTGCTTAATCAGGAGTTAATTGTCCACACCTCCCTGTTCAGGTATGAAATCCGACACCGTGCAGTCTGGAAAGAGAGTTGACCTCTCCACTCCCTTAGGCTAAGGCCCCACTCCCTCAGTCAGCGCACCCGCACTGTAGACAGGCGGGGCGCTGACAGACACAGACCGCGATATGCGGTCTGTAGGGAGCGGGAGCCGGGGCTGGAGTGGGAGGGGCGTGGTTTAAGCGGGGGGACCCACTACCCCCCCCTCCACGGGCTCGGGCTCCTGGGCTGCAGGAGGGAGCTGCTGCGGGCTGCCCTACTCACATGCTGACACTCAGGCACACACACACACTCAGGCACACACAGACACACAGACAGGCACTCAGGCACACACACACACACAGGCAGGCACTCACGCACTCAGGCGCACACACATACACACACACAGATAGGCACTCAGACACACACATACACACACACAGACAGGCACTCAGACACACACATACACACACACAGACAGGCACTCACGCTGCTTTCCCTCCACACTCTCCTCCCCGCTCCCCAAAGCCTCCCCTCCTCCCGAAGCCTCCCCTCCTCATTGGCTCACAGCCACACCACGTGACGCTTCGACGCTTGGGATTACAATTCTCTTGAATCCCCTAGCGGCTAACGTGTCACAGCGTGTAGTGAGCTGTGCCATGAGGGAGGACTGGGACCGGCTCGGTAGGATTCCCCTGCTGGTGGGGAACGCTCGTGCGGCCGCCCGTGCTGCCGGGCGCAGCGGGTCCCAGGCCTTACAGGTGGTAGAAGCAGTGAATAACTTTGGTTCACGTTACCCCCTGCTTGTAGGTATGTTGCGCAGCTTTGTGCTCTCATGCCTGTACCTGAACATATCTTTCTGAGCGCGTCATGTGCCGGCTGTTGCAAATAACATTGCTGATTCTTTATCCCGGTTGCAGATGGCAGAATTTCGGTAGTGGACACCGGAGGCGGACCAAGTCGGCTTGCATTGCCCAATAGACTTATGGGAGTTGGGGACCACACAGTGATGACTTTAGTGTGAGCTTCCTTGACTCCGGATATTGGGATGCTTATGTGGCGGCTTGGCGCGACTACTCGGGCTTTGCAAGTGAGTTTGGGGGGAACGTGGCAAGAGTGGGAACCATCTTGCGATATGTCTTAGTATTGGGAAGCAGGGGGCTGGCTGGAAGGTCCATAGGTAAGAAGCTGAGTGGGATCTCCATCTTTTTTAAGCTAGAGGGGAGGGCGGACACTTCGAAAGTGTTTATAGTCACGCAGGCGTAGTGGGAATTCTGAGGGCAGCACGTCTAAGGACAATAGGAGGCCGTAACCCCGGCAATCTTGGAGAGACTGGCCAGGTTACGGATCAGGTCTGTTTTTCAGTCTTCGAGGCGAGGCTATTTAATGCGGCCTTCTCCCTGGCATTCTTCGGGGCATTGCGAATAGGAGAACTAGTCTGCGGCACTAAGAAAGGGGGGGGAGGTTTGCAGGCGGGGGACGCGGTACTCAGGTCAGGCTCACTGCAGCTGCATATTTGCCGATCTAAAACAGACTAGTTGGGAAGTACACTGACTAAGGATCTGGGGGGTTTCTTACACAAGGCATCACTTCAGCAACAGTGATCACTTAGCTAGACAATACAGTTCTTGCTCTTAATTAAGGGCAGTGGATATTTAGATCCACATTTTTATTACTAATAGGTTATACATTTATGGTATCCTACTCTAGTAGCTTATTTATGATCCAGAACACTTACTATAATGTTCATATATTAGGATCACCAATGCGTTTAATTAACGTTTTAACACTCATTATTTTCATTTAGATACTAATAAAGTTTATTTTTTAAATCATTCACTAATCATCCAGGAGGTGGACGAGTGCACACACTAGGTTATTTTTTCTTGTTTAGTTCACTTTACTCATATGGATCAGCGCAATTAAAGATCTTTTAGGAAGACAAAGTACCTGCTGGATCATTAATAATTTGCTGACTAGAACTGTTGGCCCTCACAGGCAGATCTCCCGCAGTGTTTGTGCAGCAGCATCGCAAGCTTTTGCATCCTTATCATGTCAGTGTGTTATGAATACTACTTGATTTATGTTTTTCTTCCATGTTAATAGCCATAGCACTAACTATTCAGGCACTCTGCTTCAATTAAATATTAAATAGAGAGATATTTTAAGCCCTAACCAGATCAATAAAGGTGTGTTTCTTTTTGCGATAGGGACGAGTGCCCAATAATCAGGACTTTTGTCCAGCTAAAAGGGAGTTTATATAGCCAGTGAATTAATGTCAGGATGGGTGGAAAAAGGGATGCTGGATTGCTATTGTCGTCGTATATCCCAAGGCAAGGAAGGAAACATAAGTTTGGAAGTGGAAAATCACCTACATTTGAGACACATCATGGCAGACTTTCTATCCTAACACATGCCATCATTCTCTCCTTTCTCCACTATTGCAACCTTCTACTATCCGGCCTTCCTGCCTCTCACCTGTCTCGGATACAATCTTTCCAAAACGCTGCTGCTATAATAACTTTATTCTATGCCAAATCTGTCTCAGCGTCTTTCATGCTGAAATCCCTCTTGGCTTCCTCTTAAATCATGTATTACTTACAAAATTATACTCCTCACTTTTAAGGCTATACAGTCTTCTGCCCCTCCATACATTTCAAACCTAATTTCTCACTATAGACCTGCCCGACTCTTGCGTTCTGCTCAAGGATGTCTTCTATATGCCCTTTTTGTATCTAAAGCCCTCTCCCAACTAAAACCTTTCTCACTCACTGTCCCACACCTCTGGAATGCCCTTCCCCTCAATATCCAACTAGCACACTCTCTCTTCACCTGATTAATGAAGCATGTGGGTAGCTCCATTGGCTGATACTAGACATCTCATATGCACTAATCTTGACCCTTTGCAGACGCACTTACCAGAATATAACTGATGGTGCAATATTGTCTTATGACAAGTGAAAAAATCTTCTATAGGTCTAGGGATGTTATACTCACAATTGTGAGGGGATTTCAGTGTACATAAAGGTATCTTTAAACAGTATGCCTTCGATGGAGATGGATTAGCTGGAGTCGTGATGTAAGGGTAAGTACCTTAAATGGTTAAACACAGAAAGCCAACATAGTGTGATCTGTATAAAATCTGTATTAAGGTGGTAAAAGTATTACAATACACTCACATGATGTATGCTATAATAAAGCATTTAGATTCGCAATCAATCTCGCCTCCGGTGTCTTTCAAGTCTTTACTTCCCGTTCTCCTCTGCGTGCGTCTCACGACTGCGTTCCGGCAGGGCGGATGTGACGTCAGCGAGGTTGGGGAGTTGGGGAGTTCCGGTAGGACGAGCTGGCTGTGAAACACCTTCACTCTACGCGTTTCACCCTTTGGGTTTCCTCAGGAGTGTTGGTGACAGGATTCTAGATAATTACATCCCTAGACCTATAGAAGATTTTTTCACTTGTCATAAGACAATATTGCACCATCAGTTATATTTTTATTTCCACGTGTTTGCGCTTCCCTTTGATCATCACGTCGCCATATTCACTTGGGATTGAGAGACCAGTCCTGCACTGGGTCACAGAAGCATCAGAAGGATTCGTTTGTATCACCAAAACTTTTTTATTATATGGTTTATATGTTAATAATGAGATAACACATGTTTAAAATTAGAATTAGAGCGCCACTATTGATATAATATTTTCTGCACTTACCAGAATACCTTCCTATTTATTTCCAAAAAAATTCTAAGGTGCCACTAACCATGAAATTCAGTACTAGAGGGTGTTACTGTCCTACTGTCTGTAATTTCTCCCTACTTACCACTCCTTTTCTTAATGTTACTTTTATGTCTGATGCGCTTATTCTCATTGTGTTATATTATGTCCAATATATTACTGCTGTGAAGCGCTATGTACCTGGATGGCGCTATAAAAATAAAGCTATACATACCTGGCAAAAACTAGCATGGAGGGCTTTGTTAATGCAGGATATGGTGCCTTGGAATAAAGGTTACCAGGCCCTTGTGGTTACAGTTGATGTAAGACTATTCTCATGCTGTCTCAGGATTTTACACTCTGGTCCACTGTGCATTTCTAGGATTCAATGTGTTAAACTTGTAAGAGCTGACTATATCCTTTACTGTTAACAGACTTATATTAAATTATCTCTCACCATGCTTCTAATGAGTACCCACGCATTAGAAAACTGCCACAATGCTGCCTACAATGCTACTTAATTAATGTATTAGTTAATATATTATGGAAAAGGCCTATCCGAGTCTATAGTACAATTCCAAAGTGCGGGGAAACAGTTTCAGGCCAGGAGAATCCTGCTTGTGCAGCCGAGAACAGTGGAAAGACCACGTTTCAGGTCCCATATGGACCTTTCATCATATGAAAAGTCCATATGGGACCTGAAATGTTGTCTTTCCACTGTTCTTGGCTGTCACATTAAATGGAGATCTTCATTATGAACACAAATTATAAACGTTGAATTCTTATAAGTACAAGCTTTATGGGACTGATCATTGACTTTAATACCAAGTCCCTTTACCCATAACTCTCTTAGATTATTACAATTCAAAGGATTTTAAATTCTACAACAATTTATCATATATACTATCACAATGCATTCATTGGGGTTTCTTTGTCTGTGTTTTAGTTTCTAACCTTTATCCCTATTTGCACCATTAACATATCTTAACATTTTGATAATTAGGCTGATGCAGGGGCTTTTCCCTCTTTTCCCTTACCCTACTATTAAAGTTTACACAAACTCAGCTTTATGGCAAGTTGTTACAACCACGTATTAAACGTTTAAGCGTACAGCAAAGATTGGGTTGATTTTGTTTCTTTGGAAATTAAGCATGACGTTCGTTATCTTTGGGTCCTCTAAATTAGAGAATATTTGCCAATCAGATCTTTCCTCTGCCCATATCCAACCCTCTCCTTATCAGACAGCCGGTAAGTGGAGGGATGTGCAAACTGTTGCAGAATCCATAACTTGAAACTGATATCACACAAAAGGAAGCAAGTCAACCCCCCTGTATCCCTCCAAGTCTCAGTTTACCATCAGTACAATGTGGTCCCAGGAGGGACTGTCACCTTTAAAGAGGCAATCCCATGTTCGGTCAGAAAACAAACGTTTGTAAATAATTTAACACTTTCATTGTTTTCCCTGAATAAATATGGCCATGTTAATAGCAAAGATTTGGCTTCTTTTGCTTTTTGGGGAAATTATTACAAATTGCATTTCTTGGGGTCAATGAATGGAGAAGTGTTTATCAATCAAATTATTTCTTTACCATTATCCTACCTTGTTCTTATCAGAGAGCAAATAAAGATAAGTGGAGGTGGGGGAGAGAGGGCTTTGGCTTTGGGCTTTAGCTGTAAAAACGCTTGTTGAACACAGAGTGGCTTAAGACAGAAGGCAATAACCAGAGGAAATCAAATCCCTACCAAATTTAAATTTACCACGTAACATTAATGTAAAAATTTGCATAGGTGTCAAATTTGTGTTAAATAAAGGTCATAGTCAACAAGATTGAACCCCTTAAACATGTCACTCTTGTCCAAGGAGGGAATTCCACCTTAAAATTAGATTTCCTATTTGTAAAGGGTAGAACAACTTTTATAGATCATTTAGATCATTGTTTCCCAAACCTCAAAGGATGTTGGGTGTTTGCCTCAGAAATGATGTCTGGCTTAGGGCCCTGACGAGCGGTTTTTAGAACCACTGAGTTAGAGATTGATTTACGTATAGTGAAATGTACACTATGTGGTAGCACCAAGCAAGCAGACTTATTTAAACCAAGTTATGAAATACTTTCACTTATCAAGATGCTTTCAAAAGTTAAAATAATATTAATAAGTAATGATTGTTGCATCTGCCTCAGTGATACAGAGCCATTGCTTAGTCTTGTATATAACCCCATAAGAGCACAGGTATTCCAAGCAGAAGAAAGTTCAGACACAGACACAGTACAATGGTTGTTATTCATTAAACTGTGAATAAGGGCATGAAAAGTGTACCTGACTTCAGTATGAGGTTTTGTGTGATATAAAATAATTTTTTTTTAAAAACAGACTCTAGAAATGACAATTTTTTAAGTATATGTTTCATTTGGGAATAGAAAAACATTTTGCATTTTGGTGGACAATGGAAATGGAACCCACACAGTGAAAGTACTAAAGGATTTGAATCATAATAGCAGGTTGGGTCAAATGAAGACGAGCTTTTCTTGAACGACTCATGCAATTCCTAAGGTACACTGTGGCTTTACATTTGAAGGTCAATGAGTTAATGCAAAAATTACATGTCCAATTTATTTGCTCATTGAGGCACGTCGTTTATTAAATCTATATTACCACTTAATTTAGTACATTTTCAAAAATGAGCTAGTTTAAATCAGTTAACACCCGCAGAACATTGAACACATTCAATACCACAATCTGCAATCAGTACAGTGGGGACCAGGAGGATTTTACAGCAAGCTTTTGACATATATATATGTAGCGCTACTTCTGACCCCCCCACCTCTGGGAGATCTGGCCTTTGCTACTGGTGATGTAGTGCTTCATACCTGTTAGGTTCCAGGAGATGCTGAGGGTCCGTGTTGGTATGGAGAAACAGGACAGGCTTTAGGTTGTCATCCGGCTGGATTCTTCTCTGGTGCTAGCGCCTCCATTCACCGCAGGCTCCAGCGTGGCTGGAGACAGTCCCCACTGTAAAAGTAATCAATAGACTGTAGACTCAGGTAGGGGTATATAGAACAGGATCCATTTTATTATAGCATCCACTGCAGATGGTGTTATAGCGAATGCATTCTATTATAGCACCGGTTCCAGACCTCTGGATGGTGCCTGGACTTCTCTCAGAATTGAGGCCTTGCAATCTCTAGATCTCTAGCTGCAGTCAGACCCCTTAAGGGTCTCTAGGGCACTGCTCTATCCCAATGGGGGGAAACCCAGACTGACTATCATTTGTAATGGTTTCCTCTCTAGCACAGAAAAAGAGAAGAAAAAGCACCCGATCTTCGTGTGATAACGTATATAAAATTTAATAAAACATGGACAAGACGATTAAAAACTCACAAAAATCCAAAGGTAACAGGCATTGTATGAGTACAACTCATGCTCCAAAGCTGTTATGAACCGCTGCTGCTCTGCTGGTAATGCTCCGGAATGACGTCACACCTCTTTCCTGTCAGCGGTATAACACACTGTGGCGTCCTCCGGCAAATCTCCACCCAATACACAGGTTCCTTTGGAAGTGTCTGCCTCAGCAATCAGGAACGGAACACAGCCTTGATTCTCCAGCAAGTCTTACTTCAGACCAAGCTGATTTCATCAGGGGATGATCCGGAGATAAATGCAAAGAAAAGAACTACAGTATATTATTTCAAGTACAACCATAACATTTCAGTCCGTCTTGATCTGGTTATATTTCACATAATATCGTTTTTAGTTTTTATCATTTATTTTAGTATACTGGTATTTCTTTATTTCTACTGGTACTTATCTATACTGTTTACTAGGTCTAAAGGACTCTATTACAAAGCTGGCTAACTATTATATTATAGCACTGTACTGTATGTATGTGCACATAAATATACACACATTGCAGTATTAAAATCGTAATACAGTACTCTTTATGACTGCAAGTCGCGATAGCAAAACAGAACAAGGAATATTCAACACTGTTCAACAACTATAGGATCTCAAAAGATATATATTTGCTTCATGCTAGCAAGGCACAATAGGACATACTGGATGTGGCATTGCTTTACAACTGTGAGAAACACAAATGTGTACTAACAATAAAGACACAGTGAGACATATATTGCAGTACACCATAATGGACATGAATTAAAGAGCGGTGTTGGGTATCTACTTTATACATACCAGTATACTGTTAAAATGCAAATGTCTTGTCCCCTGCCATTTAAATTTGTCATCTCTAGGGTAACAGTGTTAAAGTTCCTTGTGTTGGCAATGAGAAACTCACAAGTTAAAGAAAGACAATAACGATTAAAATCCCATTAAAGAATTACTGGATATATAGTCGAAGACTTGGTGGGAGCTAATGCTGCAACTCCGTGAAATGATATCTGCTGTGATGCGCCTGCTGTGATGCACTGTATCTGTCCATGGGACATCAGCTAGCTACAGACTCATAATCAAACCCTGCAGCGAGAATGAATACAGTAGAAACATCATCAGCAAAAGTCTCACTGGAAACACTCCAGCCATAGCTGCCACACACATCTCAACAAACCATCATTATGATGGTATCACCATTATATTTTTTATCACACCTGTCTTCTTATACACATCACTTTTAGATGTGATTACTAGTATAACCCTCTAAAGTGTATCTTTTGTCAGACACATCACGCACATCACTTGCCAGCGTAGACATATTGCTATAAAGTGGGTAATTCTATCATTCTACATTGTCCAAAGCGGCCTTTAGGGCATTTAGGCTGAAAATTCCCATTGACATTGGCCGGTTCCGACAATATTGAATAGGGCCCTAGGATCTCCATTCAAACAATATTTTCTAGAATAATGTTACTGGTCTGATATATACAGTACAGTAGGAACAGAAAGTACACCTGCGAATTGAGGGCTACTGAAGTGATAAAGACAAGGCTTACACAAGTGACATTAGAAAAAGATAATATTATATATTTTTTTATTTTAACCCATTCAGTGTTTATGAGCTTGAAATGGGGATCTTTGAACGGGAGAATGATTGATCAAAGTTGTAGCCTCCCAAACCTCCAGGAGATTCTTTAAATCAGAACACACATACTCATACTTTATAAGAGATGTAGGTTTCATAAAACACTTTTTAAATCAGGATTTTGAAAAGAAAAAAAGGGTGTGATAGATATTAAACTTTTATGTGAACCTCCCATGCAATGTATATGAGTTAAATGATTCGACAGCACAGTTTGTATCCCTAACAGTCTCAACAAATCAGACAGCTACAGTACCTTACTGAAATTACAGTTCAGTTCATGAGACGTCAGCAATATAGACTATGTACAGGACGTTTTTTGGGAGAAATCCACAAAGGTCTGTTGTCACAAAACTTAACATCCCATTAAGACAAACCGTGTACCTTCTAAGGACAATAGCATAACGTTAATTCATATTTTTGCCCCTAAAGAGAATTGCGTTAACTATGTAGCCCCGGTAAGAAATGGGGGCTATATATCTTTCTCCTACTGGGGTAAGTCCTGTTAAGGGCAGGCCGCCAGTAGCTAACATGGGTTTTCCCTGCTTCAAGCCCTGCCAGGATTGGTGAGGTAGGCACCTGACTCTGTGGCAAATGCAAGAGACACAGGGGAGGGGCCTGCTGACATCATGATGGGAAGGGCTGTCTCTATTTAGTTGCAGTTCCTGTGTGTTCTGTGTGAATCAGTAGTGTTGGAGTGCCTGACTGGACAGTCAGAGCAGTAGTTAGCTAGGTTCCTGTGGAGTAGGGCCTAGGTAGCAATAGGTGGACCAGTGCCTCTCACCCTGCTTTGGGGGTGAGGGAAGAGCTAGCCCCACCCTGGGCGCCCTGGGCTGGGGGTGGAGGCAGGGAGCAAAGAGCCCCAGACAGCCCATCCTGAGGGTGCACTTCTGGAGGGAAAGGAGAAGGAGGAAAAGCCTGTACACTGTGTCTAAAGTGTTGCGGTGTGCTGCTGCTGCTGTGTGCTGCTACTGATCTGCTGTGAGCTGCTTTTATAAAAAGAGACTGTGTGTGAGATTGGAATCTCTCGCCCTGGGACCAGGGCTTTATCTGGGAAGATTGCAACCTATCCCCTAGGTTTCGCCAGAGAATGGAGGCGCTGCACCACCACCACTAAAGATGAAGGCATATACCCCAGAAGCCTGTCCCTGTTATCCCCCATACCAACACGGGAGACTCTGGCCCTCCTGTTCCAAGCAGGTATGCACCACCATAGTACATGTAGCCAGCCCTCACAACACCCTAGAGGTCCAATCTGCGACCGGGGGGGGGGGGGAACATGGGCTACATTTGGAGGTGCTGCTGAGAGCCAGAACAAGACAGGCTTTCAGCGAAGCAGAGCGGGAAGAGTGAAGTGCACCTTCCGTGCAAGTACTGGAGAGAGTAGGACATAAATACCAGGGGTAGTCAGGGGAGCGTGGATTCCCGCACAGTACGCCCTGGGTGCCCTAAGAGGGTGTTGTGGGATGGGTGTGGAGCTATTGCTGTCCTAGTCCCTTGAGGCAGATAGTGTGAGGCAACTGGGGGGGTTAGCCTGTTAACTTGTCCAGGGACCATGGCCCAGGGCCCGCACTATGAGTGGCCAAAAGTAGGAGCGCCCATACTTAGGGAGATGCCCGGTACACTAGCCAGCACCCACATAAAACACACCACAGAGTACTTGTAGGAACCGTCAGCGAGTGCGGTGCACAGAGAAGGAGTTCTGCCTAGCCTGAGGTATGCCACATCATACTAGTGGGCAAACAGTAAGAAATAGCATGCAGAGAGCATCAGAGAGTGTCAGTGGGTACAGTCAGTGTCTAGGAACGAGTTTTGCACTAGACACTGAGAATAGTGGTGATATACATTTGGAGGGCTCATCAAAGATGGCGGCCGTCACTACATGTGCTCCGCGGAGCAAGAAAGAGTCCAAAATGGCGACAGCAGAGCCATCCATGGCCCAGCAGTTAGCAGCCGAGCTGAAATGGCGATTCCCGCCAATCCTGGAGCGCGCACGTGAATCGTGCATAGAGACTGTGAGAGAAATGTGGAGGGGGATGTGCAGGGGTTTGGCGCCAAACCCAGATCCCCTGGAAAAGGAGCGGAGCGGCGCGATAGCCGAAAGCCCACCCACCTGTGCTGTGACTGGCCAACAGACCAGGCCACGTCACACTGAAAGAAGGAGTGCCCCCCCTCTTGTTTCCACCAGAGGGAGGGGGCACAAGGAGAGCCAATCAGGAGCGTCCTCCCCAGCGAAGGGAGGGACAGGAAGTGAGAGCGAGGAACTTCACTTCTGTCTGACATTCGAAGAGCAAAGAGCTGAAACATTGAACTGTTCCACCCCTGACCCAATAATGTCCGAGCTAAGCATGACCACGTTCCAGTTCCCAGGAGGCTTCCTGGTAGTGGAACTCGATGGCCGAGAGTACCTCCGGTGCCTGTGCGTACACTGCAGGACACCCAAACGGCCCCAAGCACGAAGGCACGATGCCCTCAATGTGGCACGTTCTACCTGTGGCCTACCGAGCCATGGCCAATGATCAAGACCCCTCGTGGTGCCTCTCCGGGAACCCTAACGGAGGTTGCGGAGACGACCGACGAGGCTGCCCTAGTTCCCCGCACCCCTGCCGAGGTGGGAACCAAGGCCCAGCCAACTACAGAGCCGAGCGGAGATCCGGCGGAGAAGAGCGTGACCACAGTGGAGGTACCGGAGCGGGCCCGTTTCGTACCACTACCCACTGGCGGTGCCGCAAAAGACCCAGGTGACTCCCTAGCGGAGGATCCGACCATGTCGTCTTCGGAGGAAGAAGATGGCGTCTCATTGGTGGCGATGCGCCTACTGGCGAACCAACCCCAGCTGTAACAAAGATGGCAGTCCACTTACCGGAGAGAGGGAGCAGACGAGTCCGGACACCTCCCGACGGCGAGCGCTGGTGCGGCCTGAGGCCCGTAGAAGTCCCACGGCCGTGGTGACTCCCAGTGCGGCGGAGATGGCGTCAGAGGCGGATCCAGAGGGACCCGAGTACATCAGCCTGCAGCGCAGCGGTAAGGAGACTCCACCACCCCCTTACTCCTGCCAGGCGAAGACGGCCCCTGCAGAGGACGAGAAGGAGAGGTGTGCGGCCTACTTACCCGTCCGCGGACCCGATGATCCACCACTGCCCCTTCCGGTCCTCGACGCACTTCCGGTGCATGACCACGGAGCGGATGGGGATTCCGCGGGCGGCCATGATGACATCACTTCCAGGTCCGACTGGAAAAGAGGCCCGGGACCATTGTTCTCTCCGCGGAGAGCAGCTATGGCCGCTGCCATGGCCACCTTGCGAAGCCAAGGCCCTTCCAGAGGATCACGGGGTTCAGCGGAGAGAGCAAGCCAGAAACTGCCAACTGGTCGCGGGATTACCCGCTTGCTGGACATTGAAATGGACATTGCCCCAGCCCCAGTCCCTAGCGCCATTACCCCGGCCACTGCCCCCGCCCTGTCACGAGTCATCACACCGGGACCTAGTGGGGATAAATTGAGTAAGAATCCCAAGTACTCCAAGGATTTGCGGGATTGGGAATTAAGTGACGAGGGATCTGATGGGGAGGTACCATATGATGCTGTAATACGTATGCCTAAACATGTACCTTTTTCTCCTGTGTCTAGAGGGAGGGCCCGAGGGTCCCATGCTACTGCGTAGGCAGGGCCGGTAAGCCAAGTGGGTTCCAAAATGAATCCTACCACTACATACATGCCAAGGGTAGATGCAGCTGCTCGCACTCTACGGAGGTGGGTACGTCCGGTGTCTCATCACAGACCGAGTCAGAGACAGGTACTTCTAGCCCCATGTCAGCATACAAGCACCGTGACAAGTTGTGGGCACCCCTGTACACTGGGTACCACAAAGGTATGGACCGCACCAGGTTCCTGTTGATCAGGAACAACATAGTTGATCATTGGTGGGCGGTAGGTGTCTATACTCCCGAGGAGGTGATGGATGAGTTAGAACACAGATTTCAGGAGATAGAGCAAGGGATCATCATGCCTAAGGGGCTTAGTATATTGTACGATGACATTGCTCCTGTAGAACCGGAGTTTTGGGTACTGCCAAGCAGGGCGGGTCCTAAGAAACTGCCCAAATTAAGCAGAGCAGACAGAGCCATAGTGTTTAGGTTTAGGCAGTCCCATGGGTACGAATACCCTTATGTGCCTGAACCCATAATGAGGGAAATAGAGGAGAACAGAGATAGTTGGCTCAGAGCGGCCGTACAAGAATATTTGAGGACAAGTTTTGGTAAGGCGGGTTACCACAATGAAGACCCTATCAGTGAGGTGGTTCAGGCCTGGAGTGTGGGGCGGTGCATATACATGCACAGCGTGATATACCGGCCAGAGTCTGGGTCGGTACAGCCCTACTATATTACCATAAATGACCATAATGGGAGGAAGGTACGAAAGCCTGACCCAAAACATTATCATTAGTGGTTCTCCCCGTTGGGAGTGACTGTTACTGTTACGCCACCTGGTGGTTGGCTGGGAAGATTCCAACCTATCCCCTAGGTTTCACCTGTCCTGTTATCCCCCATACCAATGCGGGAGACTCAGGCCCCCCTGTTCCAAGCAGGTATGCACCACCATAATACATGTAGCCAGCCCTCACTACACCCTAGAGGTCCAATCTTTTTACAGGGTCTGATAACTCACAGTCAGGCAAGAGTTAACTTATATTATACAGGGAGAAGGAGTGGCTCAGTGAGTAAAGACACTGACTGGCACTGAGTTTGAAGTCCTGGTTCAATTCCCGGTGTCAGCTCCTTGTGACCTTGGGCAAGTCACCTTATCTCCCTGTGCCTCAGGCACCAAAAATAGATTGTAAGCTCCATGTGGCAGGGACTATGCCTGCAAAATGTCTCTGTAAAGCGCTAATAAAACTAGCAGTGCTATACAAGAACATGCTATTATTATTTCCAGCGTTATTTCCCTCTCCCCTTATTCTTCACTTCAGCTAAAATAGCTATTCCTCGGTCTGGATCGGAGAATATATCAAAGAGTATATCTTTGATAAAGGGCGTTTGCCTGAAACGCGTCAGAGTGTTAACCTAATGTTCCCTGTATGCCATAACCATTAGTTTACATTTTTAACCTTCCTCTACTGGTGTTAGCCCCTGCATTTTTACAGCTGTGCTTCGTCCCTATCTCCAGATGTTCTTCTCTACTATTGACTGGCGTGACGCATGCATAAGGACAAGCTGCCATATATGAGTACTGTATTTCCTCCATTATTTGACTGGGGAGGAACTGACCATTATCGGTGTTGCTCTAGAGGTTTATCCAGTGGAGTACTCTTACTGAATTATGCTATGTATCCCCACTATATGGACAGTTATTGCTATTAACTCCTCATTTGAGATGCAGATGCACTGGGACTATCAGTCTCATTGGGCTTGATTTAGAGCTTATCCTACAAACACTTATATTTATGATTCAGGACTTTATTTGGAATATTTGTTTCCTGTATACACTGAGCACCGTCATTTGGAACTTGCTCCTTTTGCAATCGAATTCAATAAAACTCATTTGACATTTAAACCCTAAATTATTTACTTGTATTATTTTACCCACTTTCACACCATGTTTACTTATTCGGTATATCCCTGTATACCTTTCCTTTCCTAAAAAAAAAGAGAATAAAATGCCTGTTACTGTTTTAGGTAAGGTCACGTTATGAACCTTGTGGATCTAGCCAGGGCCGTCTTAACAGCATCATATACCCCCGGGCAAAGCAGTGCACTGGGCCCTGCCTACACAACTACTCACAGGAATAAAAATGTAAATTATCGATAAAATAAACTTATATTTATTGGTACCTCCAGACATGCAATGCAGACATGCCAACTCTGTGCTACAAGTCGTACTTTTTCTCCTTCTACCGAGTTAGCGGGAGATTTGAATGTTGAAGCGGGTAATCGGAGAATTAGAGTTAAATTCTGGTCTGTGCATAGATTAGCATGGGGCCCCTATGCTTGTGGGGCCCCCGGGCAACTGCCCAGCGTGCCCATGCGTTAAAACGGCACTGGATCTAGCCCTATTAGCTGGACTGAATTGAGCATTCTGATAAATGTAACAACCCTGATGTATAAAGATCTAATTAGGAACAAAGAACTTAAAGAGGGATTTTAGAGTTAAAAGGAAAAACACCTATTTATACATTGTACCGTGAAAAGAAATGCATTTGATGAAATCTGCTTAATCCCCAGGCAATTCTAATCTATCTGAAATATGTACTGTCACATTTATCTCCTTTGAGAGATTAGAGTTGGAAAAATAATTTGCAGGATTTTCTCTAGACATTTAAATGCCAATATTTTTATTTTCATGTAAACTAATAATTATCACATTTACCACCATTATTTCTAAAAAGGTCAATGTGCTAGAAATGCCTTCACTAAATATGAAAAGGGTCATCTGATATGCATCAGATGGAGCCTTTGGGGATTGTTACAAATAGTGCTTTGATTTGAACACAAATCATATTAAACATTAAAGTGATTCTAATACATTGCAGAGGTATCTAAACTTTATTTCAGGTTTGACACTGTTTAATAGCTTATTGTCACAATTGCAGCTCAGATAACCAACCAATTGAATTTAAATAAATCAGAGGTAGCAGATCAAAGATTCCTAATAACGGGATGTATTTTTCATCTATATCCAACCCCTCTTTTGCTTTTTCTGAGAGCCGAGTCTTCTTACCAACTTTGACTTGAAGTAGATCTGCATCGGATTTAAGACACATCATTTAACTAGTTTCTTACGTGGCAAAGAAACGAGCAAAAAATAACTTGACGACCTTCAAAGTCTTCTGCCTACAAATCTGGGGCAAAACGGGTGCAAAAGTGCTGCAACAGATTTATCAGAGAGACAAATCTCATTGGTGTTGGCTGATAAATGTGGTGCTTTTTTTTTTTGCTCTATTTTTGCAGCCGTGAGATTTTCATTTAAAAAAACAAACAAACAAAACCTATGCATCTAGGAATACTTTTTCAGGAGTACTACCGATTACTAGAGTACTTTGTGCGCCTGCCAATCGGCATTTGTGAAGCTGCTTTTAATGTATTAACTTCTGCGTTTTGCACGGCATGCGTCAGGTAACAGAGCATTAGGCTAGGAGCTAACAACACTAAAAAATGGGCATGTTTAGGGACTACAGGTTTGCCCTGCCGCATCAAAAACAAAAAACCCACATAATAAATTGTTTCATAATTAATTAAAGTTCACGCCTATTACTAGTCAGTGTTGTTTTGCCCGCCACATCAGAGATGGCGTTAGTGACTCTTTATTCTCTAATGCATTAGATTAGCCTCATCCATTCATGACAAGAATGAAAGGTATTGTAGGCGGACGCTCAGAGGTATGCAAGGGAGACTGGTTATGGTGAAATTAAATAAGGCTTTTATTGCGCCTGTTTCCTTAACATCAGGAAACCATGCAAACAAGGGGTAAACAAAGCTTCTATTCACTTGGGAGTATTTCTAGTGAAATACTATGCAATCCACCACTCCCTTTAGATAAGCATGTCTCCCAGCCCCAAACATATAGCATGAAATGAACAGATATAAAAAGTCTAATAAATGAAAGTCTTATCTATTAGCTGGGCTGCTGTAGGGGAAGCTTCTCTGCTCTCTTGGAACCGCACCCTTGTGTGCACAGGAAATGTCAGGCTCCAGGTTAGAATCTTGTCCCCTTTGTCTTGTGGTCAGCTTGTCGCTCAAGACATCTGCCCTTCCTTGGTTCAGCCCAGTTGTGGACTAAGGAATCTCTGCTCTGTCTCCAACTTCAACTCAGGTGTGAGCTAAGGAGTCTCACTTCCTGTCTCAAAAGACAGGCTTTTCTAAGCAATCTAATCAGGCAGGTGGTGTTTGTTAATTGACTACCAGTAGTTAACCACCACACTGCTGGATTAGAGGCGCATTACCTGAACAGGGATAACTCCCCTGTTACAGGTATGATTGCATTTTTGAAGTGAAACTTCTTTAGCGGCGTGAATGCAGTTGATTGGAGACGGAAGTCAGATGTAACAGAAGTGACATCACTCCTGGCAGAATAGGCCATCAGTGTTGCCATCTTCCACCAGGAGGAGTCAACGCTGGATGGATGGACACGGACACACACACGGCTAACACCTCTGCCGGGGAGAGGGGGGCACGGGGCGGGGGGCATCTGAATCATTACTATGCCTTGTGTCCCTGGTGCTCCTTGCTCTGGCCTTCTCTGTCCCTGCTCCGCACACTGCTGCTGTCCAGCCCCCACCCTGCCGAGTGTACACACTGACTCACACATGCACACACACACACACACACTGACTAACACACCCAAATACACACACTGACTGACACACACACACTGATTGACTAACAAACACTCACTCACACTGACTAACACGCCCACAAACACACTGACTTACACACGCACACACTGACGCACGCACACTGACTGACACACACACTGACACACGCACACACTGACACATGCACACACTGACTGGCACACACACACACGCACTGACTGACACACACACTGACTTACATATGCACACACACACTGACACACGCACACACTGACTCACATACACACTGACTGACACACACACACACACATATACACACTGACACACACACTGACTGACTAACACACACTCACACACGCACACACTGACTCACACACGCACACACTGACTCGCACGCACACACTGACTGACACTGACTGACACACACACACTGACACACACACACTGACTTACGCACGCACACACGCACTGACTGACACACGCACACACTGACTCACACATGCACACACTGACTCACACACACACACACACTGACTGACACACACAAACATGCACACTGACTGATACACACACATTGACTGATACACACGAACACACACTGACACGCACACACTGACTCACACGCACACACTAACACATGCACACACTGACTCACACACACACACTGACTCACACACACTAACTGACACACACACACTGACGGACACACACACACACATGGCTGGTACCTCCACTGGGGAGAGGGGGGCCGTGGGGGGGGGGCATCTGAATCATCATGCATGCATGTTGAGTAGGGGCTGCTCCTGGCCATGGCAACTTAGTCCCCCGTGTCTCTGCCGGTGGGGAAGAGTGGGGGCTACTCCGGGCTGGAGGGACTTAGACCGCGTCTCTGCTGGGGGGGGAGGGGGGAGAGTGAGGGCTGCACACAGAGAGTGTCACACACACACACACACACACTGATTGACACACACACAATGACTTACACACGCACACACTGACTCACACGCATGGACACTAACACATGAGCACTGACACACGCACACACACACACACACACACTGACATGCACACACACACACTGACACACACATACACGCACACACGGACTGACAAACACACACATACACACTGACAGACACGCCCAAATACACACACTGACTGACATACAATGAGTGACACGCACACACTGACTCACACACCCACACACTGACTCACATGCACGCACACACTGACTCACACACACACACTGACTGACTAATACACACGCACACACTGACTCACATACACACTGACTGACACACACACACATATACACACTGACACACACACTGACTGACTAACACACACTCACACACGCACACACTGACTCACACACGCACACACTGACTCGCACGCACACACTGACTGACACTGACTGACACACACACACTGACACACACACACTGACTTACGCACGCACACACGCACTGACTGACACACGCACACACTGACTCACACATGCACACACTGACTCACACACACACACACACTGACTGACACACACACATACACACTGACTGACACACACAAACATGCACACTGACTGATACACACACATTGACTGATACACACGAACACACACTGACACGCACACACTGACTCACACGCACACACTAACACGTGCACACACTGACTCACACACACACACTGACTGACACACACTAACTGACACACACACACTGACTGACACACACACATGGCTGGTACCTCCACCGGGGAGAGGGGGGCCATGGGGGGGGCATCTGAATCATCATGCATGCATGTAGAGTAGGGGCTGCTCCTGGCCATGGCAACTTAGTCCCCCGTGTCTCTGCCGGTGGGGAAGAGTGGGGGCTACTCCGGGCCGGGGGGACTTAGACCGCGTCTCTGCTGGGGTGGAGGGGGGAGAGTGAGGGCTGCACACAGAGACTGTCACACACACACACACACACACTGATTGACACACACACAATGACTTACACACGCACACACTGACTCACACGCATGGACACTAACACATGAGCACTGACACACGCACACACACACACACACTGACATGCACACACACACACACACACACTGACACGCACATACACACACTGACTGACATACAATGAGTGACACGCACACACTGACTCACACACCCACACACTGACTCACATGCACGCACACACTGACTCACACACACACACACTGACTGACTAATACACACACACACACTGACTGACACACACACACACACTGACTCACACGCACGCACACACTGACACACACACACACACAAACACACACACACACACACACTGACTGACATACACACACTGACAGACACACACACACTGACACACGCACGCACGCACACACACACACACACACACACACACACACACACACACACACACACACACACACACACACGCACAGACACATGCACACACTGACTGAACCATGCACACACACTAACTGACGCACACACACACACACTGACTGACTGACACACACACACACACACACACACACACACACACACTGACTGACACACACAAACACATACACTGACTGACACACACTTTAACTGACTCACACACGCACACACTGACTCACACATGCACATACTGACTCACACACGCACACATACACACAGACTGACACACACTTACTGACACCCACACTGACTGACACACACCAACATACACACACACACTGACTGACTGACACACTGACTCACACACTGACTTACACACACACACACACACACTGACTGACACACACAAACACATACACTGACTGACACACACACTGACTGACTCTACCACACACTGACTCACACACGCACACACTGACTCACACACGCACACATACACACTGACTGACACACACTTACTGACACACACACTGACTGACACACACACACTCCAACATACACACACACTGACTGACACACACTGATGCACACACACTGACTGACACACACACACATCCGTTCCCCCCCCCCCCCCCCTCTGCGAGATCTTGCTATTGCTACAGGTGTCATGGTGCTAAATACCTGTGAGGGTCCAGGAGATGCTGAGGGTCTGCGTTGAAATGGGGAATCAAGACAGGCTTTTGGTGATCCTTCAGGCTCGTCTCATGGTGTCAGCGCCTCCAGTCATAGCAGGCTCCAGGAGTACTGGAGACAGTCCCCACCATGACAGTCTTCTCTCATGCCTCTACCCAATAGACTGTAACTTAAACAGATGTATATAAAACAGGATTCTTTATTGAGTCAGCCAGTGCAGTTGTTAATACAGTGGATGCATAGGGTTTCAGGATAAGTCCCAAGCCTCTGGATGGTACATGGCTTCTCTTAATTGAGGCCTTGCAGTCTATTAGATCTTTTCACCTCAACCCCCTAAGGGCTGAGAGCATGTCCCACTCCCAGCCAGGGGGAACGATAACAGCCTATAACTTAGAACGCCTCCTCTCCAGTACAGAGGGGGAGGAGGGCACAAGGTCTGCACTGATTGGCTGTACGCAGACCCAGTTCACCCCCACCCCTGTCACACACACAGGCTGCATGAGGGGGGGGGGGTAAACCTCACAGGATAGCCTGACACTGCCTGTAGCAACTAGGACTTATGTGATAGGAGGCAGAAAATATAGCCCTGGACAAGCCATGGCAACACTCTCCACGTAGGTGAAATTCCCATGTCTTTCCTGGGACCAAATTTGAAGACCCATCCATTAACCTGGAGCCTGCAATACAATAACAGGTTACACATGTAAGATGGTATGAGATTAACCAGAGTATAGTATACAGACATTAGGAACCCATGTCATCCACTGATTACAGCGATGATGATAACAGAAAACTCTTTCAACATGAAGAGTATAAGATCCTTATTTGTAAAACTTGGGGTTGGGTTTCTTACACAACCTCCCATCGAAACACTTGGCCCAGATTAGATGTGTTTTAGGAGGACCAGGCCTCTGTCAGAGTTCCACCCTATCCTTATAGATGCTCTGTCCCACTATTAATTACCGCATGATGCTACAAATTCGGGACTCATCTATGAATACCTTTTCAGTAGTTTTAGATGCAGATGGTCCAGTACTGCCTGCTTAAGCCACTCATCCCTATTGGCATCAATCTCATCCATGATTGGCTCTGGTACATAGGGGAATTCATACCCAGGAGATTGTCTATACCTATGAAGGATGGCTCTATCCGCCCTACTGATCTTTAGCAGGTTATTGGTACCTGCCTGCCCAGGTAAAACCCCAAATTTTAATTCCCTAAGTTCCACCTCTTGGTACAGGATGGAGGGTCCCTTAGGCGCCACTAACCCCAGCTTGATGTCGTGTACCCTCTTACGGAGGGCCTCAACTGTTTCCTCTGGGGAAAATTGACCCTCCTCCCACCAGTGATCTACCATAGAACCATCCACCAGAAGGAACCTAGTCCTGTTCATATTGGCGGCGTAGCCCTGAAACATAGGTTCTCACCACTTAAGGGGCAAATCTCTAGATTTGGGCTATTGGACCTAGTTTCCATCTGTGAGGACACTCCAGATGTAGCATATTGTTAAGATAACAATGATTCTCTAAAACACCTGAATGACCCAGGGGTCTTAACCACAGGTATGCGACTGGACGCAGGAAGTTCTCCCTCTGACTCGTCATACCAACCATTTCTCCCCCAAAATCCCAGTCCCTTAAATCAGTTGACATACCAGGGGACAGCTCATCACTCGGAAAATGGGATTCCACAAAGGTGGATGCAACAGTGGCAGAGCAAGCACCAGCAGATGCAACAGGAGCCTGGATACTGTCCTGCACCGGGATGGCCTTGGAAGTACAGGCCGGTGATTAGAGCATAGAAGTGTCCCAGACAAGTCCTTCTGGGGTGGGATTACTCTTACCCTAAGTAGTATCAGGGTGGACTGGTAGTATCGGGGTGGACTTAGTGGCCTTGGAAGGAACATGGGCAGCTGGGGCCAGTGAACAGAGCCTAAAATTGTCCATGACCAGTCCTTTATTGCAATCTTGTCACGGTCCTTAGGGAATGGTAGCTGGAGCCTGGGTGTTGCCCCCTCCCCTAGGTAGAATAAAGGCAGGGACATAGACGAACAAGGTGTGACCTGGCTCAGGCTGAGCCAGTCACAGCGATGGGTGGGGTGTTGGTTTGGTGTCGAATAGTTTGCAACTAACTTTGCAGAAAAGCTTGCATCTTGCTTTGGAAGCCCATTATAAGGGATCTGTCTGAACATCTAGGAAGTGACATCATCTGGTTCGAAGCTACCACGGCCATCCTGCTTCCTGGCAAATCCTGCCCTTACTCCCCTGAAAGGAAATCAGCCTCTCTTTGGCTCTCATTGCCAGCAGCTGCCTCAGGCAGTTGCTACTAGTCTTTGCTCATGCAAAGTACTGTATACCTTGACCTGTTTGAGCTCTCCCTTGCCTTTGTTTTGCCTGCTGCCTGTCTTGACCTTGGAACTGAATCTGACCACCCCTTGCCTGCCACCTGCCTCAACCTCGTAACCGTACCTGACTACCCTTTGCCTGCTGCCTGCCTCGACCTCGGAACCAGACCTGACTACCCTTTACCTGCCGCCTGCCTCAACCCCGGAACGAACCTGATTACCCCTGCATCCCAGGCCTCTGATCCCAGGCCAAGGTCGGTGTATTACTCCCTACCTCTGCCCTGCGGGTCCGTATCCTGGTTTGCAGTCCGCAATGTTACACATTGCACGAGCCAATTAATGGTCCCCACAGTGGTAGCAAATGCCGTTTCCCGTCAGGGCCAGCCTCTGGAAAACCATGCCACCCATATAGCTACACTGGATCAGAAATTGGATTCCATCTGTGCTACGCTGCAGACCCTGTGCAGCCACCTCAGTACCTCCATCTATGCCCGCGCCTTTCGCTCGTGATGCTGCACTAATATCTGTGGTCCTAAGGGAGCCCCGGATCCCGACTCCTGTCTGCTATGTAGGGCTTCCCTTAGCTTGCAGAGGATTCTTGAACCAGTGCCAGGTGCAGTTCGACACACATCCTTCTCTACCCACCATTCTCGGGTGGCATATATCTTCTCCCTCCTGATGGATGAAGCATTTGCTTGGGCGTCACCTCTTTATGAAAAGGGTTCCTCCTTGTTGGACGATTCCATTGCTTTTATCCATACCTTCCAGACAATCTACCTCCGGCCGTACAGCTTCCACTGAATTTGCACTACTACAGTTAAAACAAGGCTCTCACACTATGGGACAATATGCTATTGAGTTTAGGACCCTGGCAGCGAAGACCGATTGGAACAATGGGGCTTTGAAGGCTGCTTTCCGTCAGGACATTGAGGAGAGCCTGAAGGACGAACTTACATACAGGGACCTACCCGCAGTTCTGGGTGGCCGGATCGCCCTTTACATGTCCCTGGACCTTCAGATGAGGGAGAGAAGCCAGGAGCAGGATCTTTCTCACAGATTCTGGTCTTTTCCACTGACTCCACCTATTCAGGCACCTTTCAATGAAACGCCAGGAGAACAAACGGAACCCATGCAATTGGGCAATTTGCGTTTGACAAAATGGGAGAAGCAGCCCCAGCAATCTTTGGGGTTGTGCCTCTACTGCGGCGAGAAGGGTCACATGGTATGAACCTGTCCTAAGAAGTCAAAAACGTCAGCACCCAGAGCAAGTAGGGGCGTTTCCTCTGGTTAGCTGCACCTTCTACCCATCTCCATGTTGCTTGATGGTCCCCATCTGCCTATCCTAGAAAGACCAATCCCTTCGTGGACACTGGAGCCGCTGGTATATTTGAGGATGAGGGCTTCACTCAACGGATCAAGATTTCTCTCTAGAGAAAGGACGTACCCTTAGGTATCTCTTCCATTGATGGTAGACCGTTGGGATCGGGAGTCATATCACAAGAGACGGTTCAAATCAGGGCTACACTTGGTGTTTTGCACCACAAACTTGTCCAGCTGGATGTCATCGATTCCACAGCCATCGATGTGGTTCTATAACTTCCCTGGCTAAGTACCCACAATCCCCAGATTGACTGGATTTCGGGACAGATAAGAACTTGGGGGTCTGCCTGCCATGGAAAATGTCTTTCACCATGTCGTCCGGTGGGTTCTCTTCTACTGCCTGCACTGGATGACTTACCCGGTCTGCCGGCCTGTTATTCTGACCTGAGGTGGGTCTTCAACAAGGGACAGGCTGAAAAATTACCTGTACATCGACCGTTTGATTGTACAATCGACCTTCTTCCTGGGATGACTCCTCCTAATGGATGTACATACTGTACATTGACGAGAATCTGAAGCGGGGATTCATTCATAATTCCTGTTCTCCTGCTGGTGCAGGTTTCTTCTTTGTGGCAAAGAAGGATGGGTCATTAAGGCCTTGTATTGACTCCCGGGGTTTAAATAAGATTACTATCAAGAACCGGTACCCTCGCCACCTGATCACTGAACTTTTTGACCGTCTGCGTGGGGCAAATGTTTTTACCAAACTGGATCTTAGAGGAGCTTATAACCTTATAAGGATAAGACAGGGTGATGAGTGGAAAACTGCTTTCAACACACGCGGCAAACACTATGAGTATCTGGTGATGCCCTTCAGCCTATGCAATTCCCCCTTCCAATTTTGGTGAACGAAATTTTCAGAGACATGTTAGACACCTCCGTGATTGTATACCTTGATGATATCCTCATCTATTCTAAAACTTTGGAACAACATCTTCGGCAGGTGAGGGTGGTCCTTAAACGCCTCCTGGATAACAACCTCTTCGCAAAATTCGAGAAGTGCGATTTCTAGAAATTCCGTCTTTCTTTTCTTTGATACATCATTTCTGCCCAGGGCCTGGAAATGGACTGTGCAAAGTTTCTGCTGTTCTGGATTGGGCAGTACCTAAAGGACTAAAAGCTATCCAGAGATTCCTGGGCTTCGTGAATTACTACAGGTGATTCATACGGGACTTCTCCAAAATCGTTGCACCCATCACAGCCATGACAAAGAAACAGACAGATCACACAAACTGGTCCCCACAGGCCCAGGCGGCATTTCTGAAGCTTAAGAAGATCTTTTAATCTGCACCCATCTTGACACACCCCGATCCTTGCCATCCTTTTATTGTTTAAGTGGATGCCACTGACGTGGGTGCAGGTGCAGTCCTGTCACAAAGAAACAAGTTTCAGGGTAGTTTACATCTGTGTTACTTTTTCTCAAAGAAATTTACCCCTGCGGAACACAATTATGATGTAGGCAATCGTGAACTCCTAGCTGTAAAAATGGCTCTGGAAGGATGGAGACATCTTCTTGAGGGAACCTCTGTATCAGTCACAGTACTTACAGACCATAAAAACTTAGAATACCTTGAGGGGGTATGCAGGCTAAAAGGTCACTTTTTTTTAGCCGCTTCAACTACATAATCTCCTACCGACTGGGTCCCAAAAATGTAAAAGCGGATGCTCTATCACACCAGTTCTCCACAGACGACACCGATTCTATGGACACGTGCCCCATCATTCCCTCATCTAAAATTGTGTCAGCTATTACGATTCTCCATCGTATTCAGAAAGCCCAGACCAAGGTGCCTACTGGAATAGCGATTTCTCCATCCAAACTTTTCGTTCCTCCTTCACTCCGGCTGATGGTCCTAAGATGGGGATACGAATCTAAACTTGCAGGCCACCCGGGGGTTCGGAAGACGTGAACTTCTTGAGAGGACTTTTTGGTGGCCAAAATTAAAAACTGAGGTACAGAACTTAGTCTCAGCCGGCAATGTATGTGCCCAAACTAAGGTTCCCTGTACACTGCCCTGTGGACGCACCTATCCATGGACTTTATTGTGGAACTTCCCCCCTCTCAGGGTTTGATGACAATACGGGTAATTGTTGAACGTTTTACAAAACAGGCCCATTTCATACCCCTTAAAAAACTTCCCTCTCTTTCTGAACTGGTGGACATCATCACCAAGGAGGTATTTCGCCTGCATGGACTGACTTTACAGATCTTCTCAGACAGGGGGTCCCAGTTCATTTTGACATTTTGGAAGGCGTTCTGCAGGCGATTAGGGATTGACCTTCACTTTTCGTTTGCCTACCATTAATGAACATCAGAACATTAATTAACATCAGAAAGATTGGGCAGAAGTCCTACCGCTGGCAGAATTTGTACACAGTTAAGCTCATGACTGTCTGGGCTGTTCTCCATTTTTTGCAGCATGGGGTTATCATCCCCGCACTCTTCCCATTCATTCTCCAGCAACAAGTGTTCCCACGGCTGATACCAGGCCACAGAACTTACAGGACCTTTGGAAGGGGATTCAGGAAACCCTTCACTCAGCCACTGAGAGAAAAAACAGTCTGCGGATAAACATCAGAGGCTATCACACCCATACTCCATCGGGGATAAAGTAAGGCTCTCAACACGGAACATCCGTTTCCGCCAACCTTCTGATAAACTTGGACCACGATTCATTGGTCCCTACAATATCGTCCAGAGATCAATGAGGTCACTTATCAACTGGAGCTCCCCTCTTCATTAAAAATTCCCACCACGTTCCATGTATCCCTTCTGAAACCTGTGGTGAAAAATTGCTTTTTAGAGGACATTCCTCCTCCTCCTACGGTAACCGTTGAGGGTAAAATTGAGTATGATGTACAACAAATACTCTCGTATCTCAAGGGGATCAATTCAGTATCTGGTTGACTGGAAGGGGTATTGTCCTGAGGAAAGGAGCTGGGTGAAATCTCAAGATCTTCATGTTCCAGCCCTAGTCAAGGTGTTCCACCATCATCAGCCAACAAAAACAGGACCTGGTTGCCCCGGAGTTCGACCCTGAAGGGGGGGATACTATAATGGAGATCTGTCTGAACAGGATGAATGCTTACAGGAAGTAACATCACCTTCTCCGAAGCTACCATGGCCATCTTGCCTCCTGGAAATCCCTGCCCTATCAAGAAGTAAGCCTCACTTTGAACTTTCATTGCCAGCATCTGCCTCTGGCCTTTAAGTAGCAGGCAGTTGCTATCCAACCTTGCTCGTGCAAAGTACTTGTTACCTTCTCCTGTCTGAGCTCTGCCCTGCCTTTGTTTTGCCTGCTTCCTATCTTGACCTCTGAACCGGACCTGACTACTCTTTGCCTGCCACCTGCCTCAACCCCGGAACTGGGCCTGACAATCCCTGCAGCTCAGGCCTCTGATCCCAGGCCAAGGTCAGTGTATTACTCCCTACATCTGCCCTGCGGGTCCATATCCTGTTCTGCAGTCCGCAACATTACATGACCATGACAGTATATTATTGCTATATACGTCTGAAAAATCTGCTGTTCTCCAATTTCATTTAGAGACTGAATCACTTCTCCATGAGTTAAGTGTATATATCTATATATAGAAGCTAAGTGTGCGAGATACAATGAGAAAGAGAATTGAGAAAAAGTGACAGTGAGTGATTTTGATTTACTTTCTGTGCTGTTTTGGCATTTTTCACAGTGTTTTTGATTTCTCTGACTGGGTGCTTCTGCTGCTGTTATTGCTGTGAATCTGACAGTGGTAGTACCAATGTGGCAACTCTAGAAACCTCGGCTGTGCACTGGCACACTAGGTGCAGAGAATGAAACTAATTGACACAGTGTTGTTATTAACATTATAATATTATTATTTGATATTGCTATACTGCTATGTAATGTATATAATAGACATATACACAGTACAGGAGAAGAGCCAGGAAGGCACCAGACCAGCCCAAGGAGTGGACTGGACATACATAGACAGGGGGCAGTCCAGTTAGTCACAGGTTATTATTTGATATTGATATACTGCTATGTAATGTATATAATACAGTAGACACATACACAGTACAGGAGAAGAGCCAAGAAGGCACCAGACCAGCCCAGGGAGTGGACTGGACACACATAGACAGGGGTCAGTCCAGTTAGTCGCAAATTAATGGTTAAGCTATAAGTTGTATTAAGTAAATAATGTATAAATGTTTGACCTGTAGTACTACAGCAGCAGCAACACACCCTAACAAACCCACAGCCAAACCTTGCCTACAACACAATGGTTTAAACCTGAGGCTGCACCCCACTTATGTACTCCTCCTCCCATAATAGTTCCTTTGGCAGATTTGGATTCCGTTTCCGGATTCCATTTGCAGATTCGGATTCCAAATCCGTTGTGCGGATTTTCAGTGATAGAAAAAAACAATTGAATCTGCCTTTTAGAGACTGATCTGTGGAATTCCATGGCTGATTGGAACTATACAATCTATGGGGGATTCGAATTTTGGCAAAAATGTTGCCCATCTCTAATTGATTCTTAATTTCTATGGTGAATCGGTATAATGTTTGATTCACATGGCACTTCATCTACAGGTTTGACACGTGATTCGAAACACCTTCTGTGCACTGCACCTCATGAATTATGGATCAATAAAGGACATTGTCCGGGCAAGCTAACAGCCTGTGTTTTCCAAGCTTCTGCGGGACCATGGCTTTTTTCGATTGATAATGTAATTGAAGGTGAAAAAAGTACTATAGTTAATTTAGATACAGGTATACAATAAACTCAGTACTACAATACATGCACCATTCCCGACAAACCCAATACCTGTGTTTGATATTTTCCAGTTTAATGCATCAAGAAAAAACGGTGATAATGTACGCATCTCCTACCCACACCTAAAAAGCTTTGGGGGGTAGCATATCAAATTCCCCAAGGTAAAAAAAAATGGGGGGGGGAAAGTGCTCCAGAAAATTTAAAAAAAGCATTTCTGTTTACTTTTGAGATATTTTGTTTATACCTGAGATATACCTGATGCTTTTGTAGGCTCCTCTTTTTTGCTAATTTTGCAACTAGAAGGCTTTGATACATAACTCACTTAATCATCATTTACTATTATGGGTAGATATGTTAGGCCCATATTGCCATTTCAATGAGCCACTTTTCTTATGGAATTTGAGGTAAGATTCAGCTAGCAGGTCTATGACATACCACACCTTCTCTTATCAATTGTCCATAGCTGTTCATTATACTGACTGCTATTCCTATGAGATAATGATATGCTCTGCTTATGCACTTGTGACTTTATTCCTCTCTCCCAGGTATATGCATATTTGCAGTTCTGTCCCCAGAGGCAATCAATCCTCTGGTAAAGTTGAATTTACACAGGCTTATTAAACATGCTGGTCATTTTATTGTTTTTTGAGATACACATTTAGTTCATATATATTTTTATGGCATTCTATTTGTGTCATTTTACAAAATTAGGTTTATTTTTGTCCCTTTGTTGCTGTACATGTATATTGTTTTAGTGTTATTGGTTATTATTTGTGATCCATTTATAGGCTCATCCATTATTAATTTCCTTTTTTATCAGCAGTTTTTAAGTTGTCTATGTAACAGTGTTTCCCCCACCCAATGGGAGATTTGCCATTATGTGTGTTGTGCATGCTACCTGTTGGTAAACAGGAGGGCTGAGTCGTCCACCGATCTTTGTGGGGACACAGGAAAGGTTTCTGGGGTACATACCCAGCATGGTTCACTAGCAGTACAGCGCCTCCATCTGTCGCAGGCTCCAGATGTATGGAGGCAATTTCCTACGATAGAAACAATCTTACTCCTTCCCCAGTAAGATCACACACCAGGCAGGAGGTATATGAAACAGGAACGGTTTATTGTTTTTAGCTCAATGTAGTCACAGCAGGCCTCTGCCCTATGCAGTCTCTGGTGTTGTATCCAGCTGTACGATGGTCCCTGGACCCTCACTATGAGTCAAGGACCCCCACAGCAGTCCTTGTACTTCCCTGATCCTCTTTCATTATCAGGGAAAAGGTGCACACTTACTCTCCCTCAAGGGGAAGAGGAATATTGAAGGCAGTATTCAGGCAACCTGTGTGTGACCTGCCTCTCTCAAGTGGGGAGAGGCACTGACTACATTTGGGCGGCACTCCCCTTAACTACAGGAGGGCACCAGGTCTGACCCAGGATTGGGTGAACCCAGGCCTGGCAACATCCCCCCCTGTCACTCAAGGGCACTGTGGGGAGTAGGGAAGACCCATGATAAGTACTGGCAGGCCTGCTCTTACCAGGGCTTACTGCCAGTGAGGGCAGACTGGTAGCAAAGAACCAGTCCTGGCTACATCTATTATCGCAATTAGTGTATTATATTGTTCAAAGTGCTGAACAGGTTTCCAGGCAACCCACAGGGTATATATTACTACACAAATGGACTGATAGTCAAACTCCTCTGAAACAATCGCTGCAGAGTGATGAAACGTGTCAGAAAGAAGCAGCGTCATTGCGTCATCACTACAGGATGACTGACCAGGGCCGGATATGTAAATATATATATACATACATACAAAACACATTTTAAAGCTGCAGTTCAAGCAAATCTACATGTGGTTTTTTTTAATAAATCAGTTCTGTACTATGAGAAAATACTTGTAGCACTTAAAAAAAAAGAGTATTATAATGCAACAAGCATTTTTTGTTTGTATAGCAACTATTTACAGTCATATCCCCTTCCTTTTTGAAACAGGCTCTGGCACACCCATTTTGAGCCCTGCCCTCGCTAGTAGTGAACCAATTGCATCTAGTGACTGCCAGGTCGCATGATCTTCCACACAGAACTTTGCATCTTTGTTCCTCTTATGCTGCACTGACAGCAATTTAGTGAACCCCCGAGCCGAATCTACACCTATCGATCACAGGAGAACGGATTGATCGTCAATTTAGCTAATCACTTGTCAGTGTGTAGATAGTAATGATAAAAAAATATATATATTTTTTTTTGTAAATGGCAGCTTGAACTGCTGCTTTAATCTTAATTATAAACTAGTGGGGATATTAACATTCATTTATATGTATATCTCTTGAAATATACTATGTGATATTTTTTGTTATTTGCTTAATCTACCCATTTCTTCTGTATTTGGGAAGAAAATATAGTAATTTCTTTTTTGATTTGTTCATTTGTCTAAATCAGACATGAAGGAGTTAACTGTTAGTATACAAGCTCAAGTAGAGCCTGCTTGGTACTGTATCGGGCATTGCCCTAAGGAAGTGAGGGCAAACACATAGGAAACACAGCACGACCTGGTGGAGTGCCGGAAATCGATCAGTGTCTGGTGGCCTCTGGGTTGCTGTGGTTGCCGGAAGCAAGTTGCCCTCGGCAGGACCGAAGCCAGTGACCAACACACCGGACGCGACCGTGAAGAGATATAGTGAAGAACTGTGGTGGTGAGGGTTAACCAGGCCAATAATAAAGGTATTATACCCGGCTGGTTAACCCTAAACCTTGTCGGGACTGAAGGGGTTAATTGTGTGCCCACCAGAATGCCATGTTTCCCCTATACCATATCTTTATTGTCCCTGTTTTGCAGCTCAGAAGCTAGCTGCAGTGCTATGATTGAATGGGAAGATGTGCAAACTGTATTCGCGACACAAGAGGGAGCTTCTAGCGCTGTGCCAAGCGCTAATTGCATAAGTGTGTCTGAGAGTAAGTGGCTGCATTGGAGATGGGTATAATTTTCTAGACCACAGATGTCGAAACAGCAAAGTAGATTGAATAAGTGGTCTGCGGTCTAGCTGAAGTACCTGAGTGCTACAATGTATCCAGCCGTCTTGTTATCCACTTAATATGAATTGCTAAAGTGCGTCTGTGGTTACCGATCAAAGCCAGCATGGATACATTGTATGCTGGCTTGTAACCCAGAACGATTATAGGTCAAACCGCAACCCACATCACAGAGCCCATTCGATTAAGTGGCTAACTTGCACTAGGAAGGAGCTAGCAGTCTAATTTTTTTTAATGCAGGTAGTTGCAAATGTAACATGCACATACAGTATATATTGTTTTTATGTCCCCCACACATACAGAAAGTATATATAAAAATAAACTGTGTTTCAGTGGGGTTTTAAAATGTAAAAGCAAGAACCTTTTCCTGCCAGTCCGTCAATGAATCCATTAACATATCAATATGTTATGGATGAATGAGCTGAGGGATTTTTTATCTCCGTACTTCAAAGGTTACCCTGCTAAGTTGGTGCCCCAGTGTCTAGAGAAGTCCAGAGTTGAAAAGCCTCCGAGACCCAAGATGTTAGGGTGGCCGAGATATTGTCAAGCACCTGATGCCGGTGCAAAGTATGGGCTATTCACACTTGGTAGCCAAACACCAGACTTGCTGTCGCCAGGTAAGAGGTTGGGCCCGCTATGCTAAGCAGCTTAGGTGTCACCTTGGAGCATACTCTTAACAGCCCGGGAAGTAGCTTCTGCCCTTTTTGTGAGCTACTGGCAAGTCGGGGATAGGTGGAAAAAGTTATTCCCACGGGAGGATTGGCTGGGTATGTTAAAGATAGGACCCTTAACCCTATAAGAATGCCTGCAGCCCAGTCTAGTCAGATTCACAGAAGATACATCTGATTCAACTAAGATCCGTCCAAGTGCAGCGTCAGCGGTTCCGGAGTGTGAGGGGTTAACTACACCGTAACGAAGATTTGCACCCCTCTTCCAGAATTCGATTGAGCTAGGGATTCCCAAACGAATCCTGCAAGGACTAAACGAACATCGTTCCTCCGGCGGAGATACAGGGGTAGCAACTTGTGCCCCTAGCCGAGGATTGTCGCATGGCTCAACTCGTGCACCCACTTGCATGCATACAGGGGTGCCCAGAGACTTTGTTTTCAAGTCATTCGTTCCATGGACATTTGATTTTGTTTCCCCGTCCCAGTAAGTGTTTATTTAGTGTTAATGTGTAGATTTGTGTATTTGTCTGAAAAGAAATAAATTACAATTTATTTTGCCCTCCTTGTTGTGCTCAATCCAGAATCCCGGTATTAATGTGTTGATGAGACCTGGTCTACCGTGACAAGGACTCCTTCAGATAAGCTTGGATAATTTTTATATTTATGAGTGCATTACTTTCTATATTAATCCATGGATATGTACTACACCATAGAGCAGGGGTGGCAAACCCATGACCCATGAAGCACTGGCATTTGCAATAGCCCGCCAGAGCCAAAAGTTGGGCTTACCAGGAAGTTGGGCTCAACTTCCACACTCACCCGTGCAGTCTCAGCTCCTCTCCACCATAGACTGGAGCCTTACCTCTACTCAAAGATAAAATAGAGAGAGCGGGTGGGGACTGAGTGAGAGAGGGTGAAATTCACTGGTAGACAACTTTGTTTTACTTTTATTTTATGTATAATGATTATGTCTATACTGAGAGCACAAGACATACAGATGTATCAAGGCTAACTGTGTACAGCATCTACCCCGCTCTTCTTCCCCCCCCCCCAGTTACACCTTGTTTAAGATACGTCACAAAGGCTATCATTAATTCACACAGGTCTTATGATATTCCTTAAACGTCTTACCTTTTTTGCTCAAATCTATTGTTAATTGAGGCTGGGGTTCTCAGAGACATTGGGGCTTTTGTATAATATTAATGTACTGTTTCATACTTCATTGCTATCTCCACCCGCGCATATAGTTGTATGATACATGTGAATTTGTCAGTGTAATATGGTGCAGGTGATACGTAGCTAACAGTGTTTTTCCTGTCATCTTCTGTTTTCTATTTAGGTCCATTTGTTGATCGATGCGTCGATATTTACATTATATATTTATATAAATATGGTTTATGTATTTTATACCCAAGATATTCATTGGCATTAACTAATGAGTTGAGGTATTTTTGAGGCATCACTATGTTGAGAGTGATGTGTTAAATATTAGATCACTGACTCTGTGATATGATTAGCAAGACACTACAGTGAGATTAATTAAGTGCAGACAATATTTGCCACCTTTATATCTATTTGTATGTATCTAGAAACATTAATTGAAATATCTAATGATTCAATACAGCTGACGTGCATTGTTGTGCGGTCTAGGTGAGACAATTAATGTGTAGGAGATAATCAAGCTATTATGAGTCCGCCTATATAAACCACGGTATGGAATAGATGACCATGATCCTGAAGAAGTCGACAGAGACGAAACGCGTTGAATCCATTTTCCAGTGCGAGAGGTCCTGGCAGCCAGAGACACACATCGTGTGGATTCTTCCGCCCTTACCTCCATCATAGTCGGAAGTGACGTGCGGGAAAGACCCGTATACACACGCCGGCAAAGAGTACGCTGAGAGAGACCTGGATTTCGTTCAATACACTGATTTTAAGAGTAAAATGTGAGTGCATTTCCACTTGTATGCTAATGTCCATGAATATATTTTGTCATATATTACAGAATAAGAGTCTTCCTCTTTTATATGATTATGTCCTGGAGAGAGTCTGTGTCGCTCGGGGGACCCACATTGAAGGTTGCAAACTACACCAGTTCGAATCAGAGAGAGAGACAGTGTCTCTGATAGGCTTCATTTAATCGGATGAAGTGTGAGTTGAATTCACCTACAAGCTCCTCACACTATATCAATCTTCAAATTGTTTGCACTATGTTGTGTTTTCTTATCTTTTACATGGCTCCATTGTGAACATCCAGCGCTCCCCTAATTTTGGATATCTAAAAGCAAAATAGAGTACAGAACAGTCTATTAAGGGTTTTTTGAGCTGATTTTTTACTCTTCTCACTTATATTACACCTAGTGGTGTGGGTATTATCATTCACTATTTCATCTAGATATATTTACCAATGTTCACTTGGTTCATTTATACATCACTTTTTTCACTTTATTAGTTATCTTTATATTATTAACTATATATATATATATATATATATATATATATATATATATATATATATATATATATATATATATATATATATATATATATATATATATGATTCACGTATTTGTGTTCACTTAAACTGTGGAAGAGCGCCCGATTACTTACTTCTAGATTTGTTCTCAGAGACCGACAGACAATTAGAATGGAAGAGGAGGACTTCCTGCCCTATTCCTAACATCAGAGAACAGGTCGAGGCCATTTGAGCATAGTGATCACATGTCCATAATCTGCTGCCACTGGCAATTTCACAGAAAATAGGTTCAAGTTGCTGTGATCTTTCCCTAATAATTTCTGCAATGTATAAATCACTTAACAATAGTTGGCAAAAAAATGGCATTTTGGATTTTAGAATGTCGCCTATCAGGTAGAAAAATAGCTCCAGGTTACTGTGGGCATTGATAAATACACAGCCATTGCACTAAGTAAAAAAACAATAGCCTTTTAGATAAAAGGTAAAGCCGAAAAATACAGTCCACAATGACCTATAAAATGTTACTAGAGGCATTTAATTTCATTCCTTTTGACCTTCCTCTGTGCAAAATATCAAATACCATGAGTTCTCCAAGCCTCCAACAAATTCTAAGAATTATAGTATATATATATATACATATATTGGAGAAACAAGAGAAAAAGCGCCCGATCCATGTGTAAAATCTGGTAACAAAATTTTTTTTAATAAAAAATCACAAGACAAATGCACATTCACAATTTGTCAATGTAAAGTAAGCATTGTATGGGTAAACCCATGCGCCAACATGTAGCTGCTCGCCGAATGTTTGCTTCAGTACATCAGACCTCACTGCTACCGGTGCATCACAGTCAGATGTCCCTCCGGAAATTCAGGTATACAGTCTGTTGTTCCAGCAGTTGATGATAGATGAAAGAAAGAAAACTAAACTACAAACCAAGCGCTCAACCTATTGTGAATGTAATGTGTGCAATAAATTATAATGAACAACAAATAATATTAAATAAAATAAAATTGTGACAATTAGTGTATCCAAACTGTGTAGGGATAACCACTAAACACAATAGTCCACAAACCACCAGATTAGGGGAAGGTATGGGAATGGGCTGCCTAGGACTACAAACAAGCTATTCCATATAGCTATAAACAAGTGTTAGTACAGAGAGCAAAGTCCTTGGCGCACTATCAAGTGCGTAAACCTGATATGATAGTCCTGTTATTGGAGAACTAGTTCGTAACTGTCCACAGTCTGTCCTCCTGATTTCCTTTCGATATTCAGATATCTGTAATCAAAGAGAACAGGAGACCATTGTGCAGTATCCCATGTGTATCGAAGCCTCATCCACACAGCTGCTAGATACTTACATCTAGGTGGGTAAATGCAGGCCTTGAAAGGTAACTTTGAACCGGAGGTCTGTGTCTCTCGCAGGGCTGTCTTGGGTTCCCCACTTGTAATGCTCCCGCTCCACAGATGGCCGATTCGCCCAATGGTACACAGAAGATAAAATGCCAGATAGTGTGGTACAGTACAATTTAATAAAACAATAAAAAGATCAACAGTTGATGCACTCACATGCTAGATGATCTTACTGCACGATTTACAATGTGCCGTCCGCAAGCATGAGGGGCTGAACCGTGGTGTGTGTGGAGGCTGGATCCCGCGTGTATCTCTTCCTCGTGGCCGCAATTCAGAGCGCCAGGTCCACCTCAGATGACGTCACCGCCCACAGCAACCTCCTCAGCTGGTACTGGCACGTAGCAATGCGTGCAACTGGAGGAAGGAAATCAGGAGGACAGACTGTGGACAGTTACGAACTAGTTCTCCAATAACAGGACTATCATATCAGGTTTACGCACTTCATAGTGCGCCAAGGATTTTGCTCTCTGTACTAACAGTTGATGAAAGATGCTGTGTGTGGCTCAGGGAACGTCCTCCCTCTCCTGGCAGCTGACGCACGAGCTATTCCACCAAACGTAGCTCCTTGAAATCACGTGCCCTACGCGTTTCTTCCGATTGACGGATTTCATCAGGGGATAACGTGCGTTCTTATTGGGCTACTATTTAAAGGAGTTTCCATCCAATTACAAAATTTGAGTAAAATACGCCCAATATTGCCCTAAATTAGGTCATCTGTGCTAACAATATTAAGTTGTAATATAAACTACTTTATACATATTGACTAGTAACTCTATAAAACATAATAATATAAATAATATAAATAAGATGAAATATAAATCAAGTATACAGACACATAGATTTCACATTTATAAGCATGCAACTGCAAATATATATAGAAAACACGGTATCTACTTGTTTTTAGAAATTGCTATGTTTATCTTAAATGATTATCCCATATTAATTAGTAGATAAATAATTGCAGTTACAAGATTGTGTGGCAATTTTTAAAAAAAAAAAGTATGATCTGAAATTGATAATAAAATGACAGAGACGTTGAAAATCATTACAGGCATACCCCGCTTTAAGTACACTCACTTTAAGTACACTCGCGAGTAAGTACATATCGCCCAATATGCAAACGGCAGCTCACGCATGCGCCTGTCATCACGTCCTGAACAGCAATACCGGCTCCCTACCTCTACCGAAGCTGTGCGCAAGTGGGGAGACTATAGAGACTGTTACAAATGCGTTATTTACATCAGTTATGCCTGTATATGATGATTGCAGTACAGTACATGCATCGATAAGTGGGAAAAGGTAGTGCTTCACTTTAAGTACATTTTCGCTTTACATACATGCTCCGGTCCCATTGCGTATGTTAATGCGGGGTATGCCTGTATTACAATATTAGTAAATGTTTACTCTTAATTTAGATGCATATATAGTGATGTTATTGTATCATTATTATATAGGCTTTTTTGGATAGTATAGATATAATGAAATAAACATATAAGTAAGATATAAGATGATTTTTTCAAATAATAAAAATGACCAATGTATGTAAAGTGAAAATGTACTTAAAGTGAAACACTACCTTTTCCCCATCGATTACTGATGTAAATAACACATGTGTAACAGGCTCTATAGTCTCCCTGCTTGTGCACAGCTTCGGTACAGGTAGGGAGCCGCTATTGCTGTGCAGGACGTGTTGACAGGCGCATGCATGAGCTGCTGTTTGCCTATTGGGCGATATGTCCTTACTCGCGAGTGTACTTAAAGTGAGTGTCCTTAAACCGGGGTATGCCTGTAATCAAAAATGAATAGATAATACCGTTCTGTGGTTAACAGAATGCTTTTATTTGTGTGAGCTTTCGAGATACACTGATCTTTTATTCCGGCGGTGTTACAATATTTTAGAGAAGAGACTCTGATGCTCCCCTAGAAATAATACCTATTTTTTTATCAAGCTAATATTAAAAATAGACCATAAAAGATATCAATACAATACTGGCCCTTGCTTTTTCCTCCAAGACTGCAGCTCAACCGATAAAGAATCCTTCCTTGATCCTCCACAAATCAGTCTAGGTACAGTAGTGGTGAGCGCATAGGGATCAACAAAATATATACAGGTCCTGACGAAGCGAGAGACCACTCGCGAAAATGCGCAATTCACTGTCGGATCAGCAGACATTCTATGTGCCTTGTTTATTATTATGTCCACCAATTAACTACTCAGTAGGACGCATGCGCATTTCATCATTTTTTGCCAGGACGCGGTGTCCATGACAACCCAAAGATACGGGATGCTGGTGGCATTATACAGACTCCATACACATGCCCTATCAATAGTACTAACCTTAAGCAAAGGAACTATCTAGGACGCATGTGCAGTGTAAATTGTAATGTCAGGACGCAGTCTCCCCGATAATCTGATGACACGGGGTTGTACCCTGTCTGTCCACCAATGAGCTATTATGAAGGATGCATGTGCAGCTCCTCATTTTCTGCAGGGACGCGTTTTCCATAACTACCCATGGATACGGGATCGTGAAGGTTACACATGGACTTTTTGCACATGCTTAGCTTATCTACACCCCAAGTGATGAACTCCATCGGATGCATGCACAGCACAATTCCATTGCACGGATGCGGTTTCCCTGACAACTCAATGGCGCGGATTTACAGCTATATAACACGGAAGTCTAAAGGCATCGATGTCTACCCAATCAGCTTGTAGTTAGTGATGCATGTGACCTGATTCTGGACTATAATTGGCTCTTGCCCATTTCTATGCAGCTGTTTGTTTTCGCAGGTTTTCTTGGATTTTGATTGTTTTCTGGTGTCGGGATGCACCTTGGTGGGAGTATAAATATATGTCACGGTCATTTGACCACTGCACAACCCTGAGGAAGGTCCCTCTCCGTGGACCGAAACATTGGTAGTGGTGCCCTGTATTCACAATTCAAACCTTTGGACTATAACTGAGCTGTGTGCTGTCCCCTTACCTCCTGGTCCGTGGGGTAGGGGACGGCTGCAGAGTTGGCCGGGTGCCGCCGGAGAGACGGGCGGACCCGGTGTAGGTATGGGGAGACTGCAGGCAGACCAGGGGAGCTCTGGAGCTCCACAACACAGGCGGCAGCCATCTTTAATACTCGCGCATGCACAGAGGGTATCCTGTGCATGGGCAGTGCAGCAGAGAGCGGCAGCCATTACAGGCAGGCTCCACATGGGACTCCAAGTCCCAGCAGCCACCTGGGCTGCTCACCATGTGGGCAGTGTTAGCCAATGGGAGGAGGGAACCCACAAAGCTCAGAGATACAGTACAAACATTTGGCACAGTCTGGACCATGCTTCAGTCGAAGCAGGGACAGCAAGGGGTAAGGTAGTGTCCGGGGAGCAGTGCATTCCTGGACAAGGCCAGATACCCCCATATATCCAGTCTAGGCTCTGACTCACATTAGTTTGTGGCTGCTATAGGGAAGGCCCCAGATAGGGAAGCTCCCCTTAGCCTGTAGTGACAGAGGTTGAGTTAAGGCAACCGTGACAGATGCATGCAGTGTGCATGGCCTGCAGTCTGGGACCAGACCATAGGCAACTAGAAACACTTTATAGGGACACTCTCCAGCAGGAGCCCCCTCAGAGGTAGAAGCCTTTGTGAAAGGATTGGAGAGACCATGTCGTGGGCTCACTGTGCGGTCCAGCGGATCACCGTCTTTAGGTTGTACTGGTCTGGACCGGAGACCAGGAAAGGTACCCAACGTGCACCAATGGCAACACACACAAGGGGGTAGCGCTACATGTTCTCATGGACATTGGGTTACAGGTCCAAGGGCATCTTCAGTACTTTTGGGGACTCACTGTTGTGGTGCTGGGTTATTGTATTGGGGGTTGTTGCAGGGTACATGCAACCACCCGTGGGTTTCTTGAAAAGGCTTATTTATTGAGCCTTAAAAATATGGCACACAAAAACAAAACAGCTTCTTTTCAGCAAATAGAACAAACAGAAAATAAGTCCTGAGCAGGGCTTGGCCCTTTTTCCAACAAGGGCTGTTCAGATTCCCGTGTAACAGTACCTCAAAATAGCATAGTGAAGACAGACCTTATCAGTAGTTCTCCCTCAGCATGTCAGTATCTCACTGCTTCAGACAGGCTGCATGTATGTGCAGCCTGGGGTTTTTAAAGCTCCTTGATGAGGCAGCTGGGACCAGACTAATTGACAAGAGCTTCCAAGCTGAATGTTAACCCGGTCACTCCGGCACTGCAGACCTAAACATAGGTCTGCCAGGCATAGAGCTGGTGATGTTTATTCACCCTGTCACATGGGTGTAGTTATATTATTGTGTCAGTAAATCTAAGTTGGGGATACCTGTGTGTGTCTTTATTTACTGCCGGTGTTGTTCCTGGGAAGGGGTTATCCAGCTGTGATAGGATCCCTCCCAGGTGGAATCACTGTCACCAGATAGAACGCGACCACTCCAGGCTCCTGTATGCCAGACAGGTACCCAGCACACGTAGTTCCTTTAGGCACAGGGAAAGGGGGCTACATTTGGCGGCGCTGCTGAGATTCAGACCTGGGGTGCCCAACCTAAATTAAGATAAGTTAGAACCAGCAAGGGAACATGTCCCTACCAT
>NC_134487.1:245014830-245252330 GCF_040206685.1 Ascaphus truei | reverse complement strand
CCTTATTCGCTGTTGTCCCAATGTATGGGCCCTAGCCCAGAGGACCCCTTGAATAGCCATCTGTGGGCATTTGTAAAGGTTAATGGTAAGAGGGTTCGGGCACTTCTTGACTCTGGGAGTATGGTCACACTAGTGTCCGAATACCTATTGCCCATTAAGAAGAAACAGGTAAACAGTTCACAAAGAGTGGCAATTTGTTGTATACATGGGGATAATCATGAATATTCCACTGTTGATGTTTTTTTTGAAACAGAATTTGGTTCTTTAGATTTCAAGGTGGGTGTTGTACCCAAACTGGCACATGATGTGTTAATAGGGACCGACTTTCCCCATTTTCTAAAAATGTGGTCCCCAGCTCAGAATAGCGCCCAGAGTTCAATAGCAGACCATAACGAAGTGTTAGAAGAAACAAATCCTTTCCCTTTTTCAGAAATGGAGGTTGACGAGGGCCCAAATAAGAAGGGGGAAAAGGAGGAGTGCTGTGAAATTCCCTTCCCCATCACTACTTTGGTAGGGAATACCTCAAATCAAGATGTTGATCAGGCACTTACCACCCCAGTACAGGATAAGACCCTCGCTGACCTAGAGGTCAGTCCTGGGAGTTTTAAGAAGGCCCAGTGGGAGGACCCCACATTAGCGGTAGCAAGGGGAAATATACGGGACCAGAATAGTACTCATGGCCAACCAGATAGGTCACTTGCTTACCCCTACTTCGAGGTAGAGAACGACCTAGTATATCGGGTTGATAAAAGAAAATCAGTTACAACTAAACAATTGTTGGTACCACGGACATTCCGTAACGTAGTATTACACCTCGCACATAGTCATCCATTGGGGGGACACCTAGGGGTGGAAAAGACAAAAGAAAAGGTTCTCCGAAGCTTTTATTGGCCTGGGGTTCTGGCAGAAATTACAAACTATTGTTCCTCATGCCCAGAATGTCAGATCACCGCCCCGTTCAAAGCATACCGCAGCCCATTGGTACCCCTTCCCATAATAGAGGTACCATTTGACCGGATTGCTATGGATCTAGTAGGACCCCTAATAAAGTCTGCTAGGGGACATCAGCATATATTGGTAATATTAGATTATGCTACCCGATATCCGGAGGCAGTTCCCCTACGTAGCACCTCTGCTAAAAACATAGCAAAAGAGTTAGTACTTCTGTTTTCCCGGGTCGGAATTCCTAAAGAGATCTTATCTGACCAGGGAACACCATTTATGTCCCAAGTAACAAAAGAGCTATGTAAACTCCTAAAAATCAAGCATCTCAGAACCTCAGTCTATCATCCACAAACAGATGGTTTAGTGGAAAGGTTCAATAAAACCTTAAAGAGCATGTTACGCCGGGCGGTCGATAAGGATGGGAAAAACTGGGACTGTTTGTTACCATACCTGTTATTTGCCATTAGGGAAGTTCCCCAGTCATCCACAGGCTTCTCCCCATTTGAACTATTGTATGGCCGACATCCAAGGGGCTTACTGGATATAGCCAAAGAAACTTGGGAACACGAGGTTACCCCTTACAGAAGTGTACACTGGCGACACACTTTATTCGAGCTCGGCTAGTCCCACGAATTCGGGTATACCCGGGTGTATTGAGGTTTGTGACTGTTTTCTGCCCGAGTGCATTGAGGTATTTTCCAAGCAGGGATTGAAGCATTTTATTCCCGCTGGCTGCAATACTGCACAGTATATATATATATACTGCATTACAATTCATGAATTTATGCCATCTGGTAGACACGCGAAGCATTGCAGCCTATTAAATCCTAATCATTATCATTTAACAGATCAGCCGCCCGTCAGCCAGGCATGAACCCAGGCTGGGAAGGCAAATGCAACGGGGCTTGTCAGAGGTGAGGAGCGGCGCATTCCAGGTATCTGCCAGGTACATACTGGGTATTTGCTCGAATAAAGTGTGTCGGTGCAGTAATAGAGCATGTTGCCCAAATGCAGGACCGCATTGCTGCAGTCCTACCCATAGTGAGGGAACACATGGAGAAAGCTCAAGAAGCACAAAGGAATACGTATAATAAGGGTGCTAGGGTCAGAATTTTTTTTCCAGGTGATAGGGTACTAGTTCTGGTTCCCACCGTGGAGAGTAAATTCCTTGCTAAATGGCATAGGCCATATGAGGTCTTGGAAAGAGTGGGAGAAGTAAATTATAGGGTAAGGCAGCCAGGTAGGAGGAAACCTGAGCAAATTTACCATATAAACCTACTCAAGCCCTGGAAAGATAGAGAGGTCTTGTTAACCCTAGTACCCCCAGGTCCGTCAGAGAATCAAGAAACTGACCCAGAGGTTAGCATAGCTGAAACACTGTCCGTGCATCAGAAACGAGAGGTCCAGAGTTTAGTGAGAAGGAACAAAGAAATCTTCTCTACACAGCCAGGTAAAACTAACGTAATTAAACATGACATAGTCTCTGAACCGGGGGTCCGAGTTAACCTTAAACCGTACCGAATCCCAGAGGCCAAGAGAGAGGCTATAAGTTTAGAGGTTAAAAAAATGCTAAAACTAGGCGTAATTGAGGAATCCCAAAGGGGGTGGAACAGCCCTATAGTTTTAGTCCCAAAGCCAGACGGTACAACAAGGTTTTGTAATGACTACCGGAAACTAAACGCGGTGTCAAAATTTGATACTTATCCTATGCCCAGGGTGGATGAACTTGTAGAGAGACTGGGCAAAGCCCGATATCTCACAACCCTAGACCTAACAAAAGGGTACTGGCAGGTTCCCCTCACAGAAAGGGCAAAAGAAAAAACAGCCTTCTCAACCCCAGACGGCCTCTTTCAATATAAGGTGCTGCCTTTTGGCTTACATGGAGCTCCCGCCACATTCCAAAGAATGATGGATAAAATTTTAAAACCACATGTTCGGTACGCTGCCGCCTACCTGGATGATGTGGTAATCCATAGTGAAGATTGGCAGTCCCACCTTCCAAAGGTCCAAGCTGTGCTCGACGCAGTTCGGTCTGCTGGACTAACTGCTAACCCCGCTAAATGCACTATTGGTCTGGAGGAGGCCAAGTATCTGGGGTATTCTATTGGTAGAGGGTTACTCAAACCACAAACACTCAAAGTAGAGGCGATACAAAATTGGCCAAGGCCAGTCACAAAAAAACAAGTAAGGACCTTTTTGGGGTTAATTGGCTACTATAGGAGGTTTATTCCCAATTTTGCAACTAAGGCAACCCCACTAACCGACCTCACAAAAGCAAGAGGACCGCTAATGGTAAAGTGGTCCCCCGAAGCCGAACAGGCCTTTAGAAGCCTGAAAGAAGTTCTCTGTGCCCAACCAGTGTTGGTCACACCTGACTTCTCCAAAGAGTTCGTAGTCCAAACCGACGCATCTGAGGTAGGGCTGGGGGCGGTACTCTCCCAGGAGTCTCAAGGGGAGGAGCACCCCATCCTTTATTTAAGTAGGAAACTAAATCCCCAGGAGAAAAATTACTCCATAGTCGAGAAAGAGTGTCTCGCAATAAAGTGGGCTGTAGAGACACTCAAGTATTATCTGTTGGGGAGAAAGTTCCGATTGGTCACAGATCATGCACCCCTTACCTGGATGTGTCAAAATAGGGAGAAGAACGCTAGGGTGACCAGGTGGTTCCTAAGCCTACAGCCCTTTAAATTTTCTGTGGAACACAGGTCGGGGCACAAACATGGCAATGCCGACGGGTTGTCAAGGATGCACTCCCTAATATCCATGGTCGCTCACCCCTCGAGGTCTGAGCTGGGGGGGAGGATATGTGACAGAAACCAGGGGTTGGTAATAAACTCCATATACAGGGCTCCCAGGATACTGAACAGTTTCTGTCCTGTCTAAGCTGAACAGGGCAGCCTCGTGGTACAGGCACTCCATTCCACAGTTTGTCTGCTGCCTGTTTTCTGTCACCTGTCATGCTGATTAGAGTTCAGGTATATAAGACCTGTTTCCTGTTTCCTCTGGGCCCCGCCCAAGAGCCTGGAAGGCTGCTGAACTGCAGAGGGGTGAGAAAGCCTCTTTCCCAAATCGCTTCATTCATTCTGTTAGTTTGTCTAAAGACTGCAAAGGTACTTATTTTGTTGGTGGAAGTGGACAAGCCACTTCCAACTCTGAGTCAGGGACATCTAAGTTTAAGTTATCGCTCAGACGAGCAGCTTTTTGTTTGGCTTTGTTTTCTGTTTAAACTGTGGCAGTCTCAGTGCCTGGGACTGAATAAACCAGGCATAGCCTGTTTAAAGGAACAGTACGTGACGTCTCATCATTTAACCTACCCTAAAAGACCGTGTTCTAACAGTCCCGGACAGACGGCGGAGCCCCGGAGTAAGCCGTTTGTCACAATATATACACATACACACACACATATATACACACACACACATATATATACACACACACACACATATATATACACACACACACACATATATACACACACACATATATATATATACACACACATATATAATCACACACACACATATATATATATATAATCACACACACACATATACTGTATATATAATCACACACACACACATATATACACATATATATACACACACACACACACACATATATACACACACACACACACATATATACACATATACATACAATCACACACACATATATACATATAAAAATCAGACCGGTGGCTTGCGGGGGGGGCGTGCCGGTGATGCGGGAGGGGGGGAGTGGCTGAACGGCCCGGTCCCTGCACGGGGGAGGTCAGTGCTGCCGGTGCCTGTGCCACGTGGTGGGGGGGAGAGCTGGTGTGCTGCGGAGGGGGAGGGCTGCAGTGCTGCTGGGAGAGACAGATGTCTCTGGTGCTGCTCCTCCAGTGCGCGCCGGGCCTCCCTCTTGCTTACTACCGGCGCTGCCAGCACGGTGACATTGCCAGCAGGGTGACCCGACGCCGGGTTCAGAGGTTTTTTTTTTTTTTTAAACTAGCAGCCCTTGTTCCCCACTGCTGGCGGCCCTGATCGTGGCGCCCCTCTAGCCAAGCCATGGTGCACCAGGGCGCCGCGGCGCACAGTTTGGGAACCACTGCCCTAACCCCTTAATAACCTTAGTGGTTAGTAACTGCTATAGTAATTAAGGGTTTAACCCACCTTCCCCCACTACCCACCCGGTAGGCCTAAACACCCATACTTGGGGACAACACCCCCTTCACCCAACCTGCTACCCACTATAAAAAAAAATACACACAACAGCCCCACAACCCACCTCCTAGGCCCCTTATAAACAATTACAATATTTAATAAACAACAATACACAAACCGGTGCCCCCACATAAAACAAATATTTATTTATTTTACACACACGAATAATACCACAGGCCGGCGGGGGTCCCCGGGTGGTCCAAACGGGTGTCCGTAGGCCCTACAGTGCATCCCACGGTACCCACGGGTGTCTGGGGGCCTCCGGGTGGTCCCCACTAGACTATGTGACATCCAGGTGATCCTCACGGGTCCCTGTGGGCCCCAATTGGGTCCACGGGTGGTCCCCGCGGGTGTCTGGGGGTCCCCGGGTCATGCCCACGGGTTTCTGGGTGCCCTCGGGTTGTTCCCACAGGGGTCTAGGGGCCCTCAAGTGGTTCCCATGGGATTCTGGGGGGCCCTCAGGTGATCTCCATGGGTCCCCCACAGCTGTGGTATCCGTGGTTCTTCCCCGTGTGTGTCCTCCGTGGGTCCTCAGGACGTGGGGTATTAATCGCGTGTGTAAAATAAATAAATAATGGTTTTATGTGGGGGCACAGGGGTTAGGTGGGTTGTGCATTGTCATTTATTAAATATTGTAAGGGTTTATTTGGGGCCTAGGAGGTGGGTAGTGGGGCTTTTGTGTGTATTTTTTTTTTATTGTAGGTAGCGGGGGCAGGGTGAAGGGGTATTGTCCCCAAGGATGGTTGTTTAGGCCTACCGAGAGGGTAGTGGGGGAGGGTGGGTTAACCCCTTAATTAATATAGCAGTTACTAACCACTAAGGTGATTAAGTAGTTAGGGGATATTAGATTGTCTTTTTTTAGTGTTCTGTATTGTTTGTAGCAATGGAGGATATGGACGGTGATAAGGATGAGGATGGCCTTCATCGTGGCAGCCTGGCAGGGGTGAGTGCAAGATTTATTTATTTTATTTATGCTTGTTAATGTTTTATTTTAAATGGGCAAATGCACTATTATCCATATCTGGATAATAGTAATTTTGCCCAGTACTGTTCTATATGTGTTGGGGGGTGGAGAGGGGGGGGGGTGAAGTTTGTATTTATTTTAAAGTATTTATTTATGTATTTTTGGGGGGGCAGAGGATTGGTAGCGTAAGCAAGCGGGGACCCCAGGACACCTACGGGGACCATCCAGACACTCCTGTGAGGCCCCTGGACACCCGCGGGGGCCACCCGAGGGTCACCGCCGGCCAATAGTATAATTCCTTTGCATAAAAAATATTAAGATATTTTATGTATGTTAGGGGGTACAGGGGTTGTTGGGGGCACAGGCGGTCGGTGTGTTGTGTATTGCAATGTTTATTGGGGGCAATTGTCTCCAATAAACATGCTAGTGTGCCTTAACCCCTTCATTGCCTTAGCGGCTAGCCGCTAAGGTAATGAGGCTGCTTTAATGTATTTTTTTTAATAGTGTGCGGGAGCAGGGAGTCTCTTGAGCTGAACCGCTTTGATTTCTGGCTTAGGGACCCCCTGCTTCCTGAGTTACAGGCCAAGGTATGGGGCATCGGATGCCAGTGTCGCCGCCATTTTTAAAGCGTCCACGTCTCGTGACATGTGACAAGTAAATAATGGAGATACCGGCCCCCCGTATCTGGTCCTGTAACTCGGGAAGCAGGGGGTCCCCGAGGATTAAATCAATGCGGTTCAGCTCAGGACACCCCCTGTTTCTGTAAAAATTGTATTAAAGCAGCTTCATTACCATAGTGGCTAGCCGCTATGGTGAAGGAATTATTTTTTATTGTTATGTGTTTTGATACTAGTGCAGATGAGCAGGGGGTCTCCTGAGCTGAACCATATTGGTTTCAGCCTCGGGGACCGCCTACTTCATGAGATACAGGCCTCGTTATGGGGTGCCAGTATCCCCCTGCAGGATTTAAATCCCCCGGTTACGTGACGTGGGAGCTTTAAAAGCACAGGGGATACCGGCACCCCATAACGGGGCCTGTATCTCATGATGTAGGGGGTCCCGAGGCTGAAACCAATGCAGTTCAGCTCAGGAGACCCCCTGCTCATGTACACTATCATTAAAATATATATTTATGCTTCACGATTGCCTGTAAGAGCCGTGCATGTAAGAGCCGTGCATCAGCTATCGCGCTTTACTAGTTTATGCGCGATAGCAGGGGGTGAAAAAAAGCTTGCGCAATCGGGCTGCAATCGCACTGCTTAGTGCATAGCCCATTAAGTAGTCCCCAAAAGAAGAGACCAAAGGGTCGTCATCCCTGAAGTCCAAGGAAACAGAAGGTGCCAAGGGAACCCCCCCTGCAGGGGCGCCTGTATCCGTACCCAGGGTGCCTAGGAGATCGGCTCCTAATTCTGGTTTGATGCCAACCACGGTAACGTTGCTTCAACTGTAAACGAGATGGTCACTTTGCTAAGGACTGTCCAAAGCCAAGGACACCCACCACTGGGACCTTGGCCTTCACAGTAGAGATGATAGAAACACCATCCACTTCATTGGAGAGCGTCCCGGCGCCCTGCACTCAAGAAGCACCCCAAACATATGCCTACAGTCCTGTAGGGCCGGCCGTGATTATACGAGCCCTAGTGGAAGGGATATACTCCTCCGCCTTGCTGGATACTGGGTCGCAAGTGACCATTATCTACCGGCCATTTAACGCCCTGCATCTGAAACAACTGCCCATGCAGTCGGCAGAAAAGATGAAGCTGTGGGGTCTTAACAGTGAAGACTAACCCATTGACGGTGTAATTGTGACAGTGCTCATCTCGAATCAGGAGGCGGATCCGCAGGGCTGAGGTAGGAATGCAGAATAACCGACCAGAGCCCGGGGACAGAGTCCTGTAAGAGTATTCGTAGTCGGTAAGCAGGCAGGGGTCAGGGCTGGTGGCAGTGGTGCAGAGTCCAGGCGATGGGCAAAGGTCAGGGCAGGTGGAAGGCAGCGAGGTCGGAGGCACGGTCCGAGGTCAGCAACAGGGATTCCAAATAGGCGAAAGGGTAATGTATGACAGCGAAGATCAAACGGAGCTGCTGCAAACAGAACTTTGCTCAGCGACTCCACCAGGAACGGCAGCCTTATAAAGCAGACTGACAGTACCCAAAATGGTCGCAGTGAGCAGAAAGGGCAGGAGAGACAGAAAACCTGGACCATAGTGAAAACTCGGCACAGATCGAGCAGGATCCTTACATTGATTCATGTGCGGTTGGACATACCACAGCTGAATACCAACAAAACCCACCCCAGGATGTGGAAGCTCTAATATGGCCAGAGCCCCGGAAACATCCAAGCGCTCCCATCATACTGTGGACCAACGCCGATGTGGTGCGGGCTCTGATCCGAGCCTATCTGGAAGAGGCCGGCGAATTACCTCTATCTTCAATGAAGATTCACCCCATGTTCAAGGAGGAATGCCATATGATATCTGCCCAGGGGGATTCCGCCAGGGGGAGTGTGGTACATGGCCGCTGTGCCTTGTTACCCAGGCCATGATGAGGCCGATGGGTGCTTCTCCCTAGAGACCATGCTCGAAGAAGAAACCAAGAGAGGGTACAAGTTGGTGCTAGAGATAAGAGAGTAGAAATCCTCATTTCCTGGGAGAATCAAGGTGACCATACAGAACGATTCAACACAAGAGGTTGGTGTACAAAATAAAGAAAATTGGACTCAGTAATAATGTATGCACCAGGATTGAAAACTGGTTGAAGGATAGACAACAGAGGGTTGTCATAAATTGAACTTTTTCAGGTTGGGCTAAAGTTGTGAGTGGAGTACCTCAGGGATCGGTACTAGGACCCCTGCTTTTTAACTTGTTTATTAATGACCTTGAGGCTGGCATCGAGAGCAAAGTCTCCATCTTTGCTGATGATACTAAATTGTGTAAGGTAGTAGAATCAGAGCAGGATGTAATTTCTCTCCAGAAGAACTTGGAGAGACTGGAAACTTGGGCAGGTAAATTGCAGATGAAGTTTAATACAGATAAATGTAAGGTTATGCATTTGGGATGCAAGAGTAAACTAGCGACTTACACATTAAATGGGGATAAATTGGGGGTATCCTTGAGGGAGAAGGATTTAGAAGTGCTTGTAGACAGCAGGCTTAGCAATAGTGCCCAAAGTCATGCAGTAGCTGCAAACAAGATCTTATCTTGCATTCAAGGGGCAATGGATGGAAGGTAAATAAACATCATTATGCCCCTTTACAAAGCATTAGTAAGACCACACCTTGAGTATGGAGTACAATTGTAGGCACCACTCCTTAGATAAGACATTCTGGAACTAGAAAGAGTGCAGAGAAGAGCCACCAAATGAATAAAGTGGATGGGCAATCTACAGTATCTTATGAGGAGAGGGTAGCTAAATTAGATTTATTTACATTAGAAAAGAGGCGTCTAAGAGGGGATATGATAACTATATACAAATATATTTGGGGACAGTATAAGGAGCTTTCAAATGAACCATTCATCCCAAGGGCAGTACAAATGACTCGGGGGCATCCCTTTAGGTTGGAAGAAAGGAGATTTCACCAGCAACAAAGGAAAGGGTTCTTTACAGTAAGGGCAGTTCAAATGTGGAATTTATTACCCATGTAATGGCAGATACAATAAATTTGTTCAAAAAAAGGTTGGACATCTTTTTAGAAAGGAAAGGTATACAGGGATATACCAAATAAGTAAACATTCTTGGAGTCAGGAAGGAAATTATTTTTCCCTTAATGGGGTTTCTTGTTTGCCTTCCTCTTGATCAATAAGTAAGTATAGATATAGATAAAGTATCTGTTGTCTAAATTTAGCATAGGTTGAACTTGATGGACTTAAGTATTTTTTCAACCTCATCTACTATGTAACTATGAAACATCTCACCTCACATTATACAATTTGACACCGGTCAAAAATTGGGTCGGATATACCCGGTTACTCCAAGAGTCACTGGCTCATGTGCACACCGCTACGGTGCAAGAAGATCCTGCCGGGCTGCAGTTAGACTTCGGGGAATCGACCCTGCCCACAGAGTGGAAGAAACGGCTAAATTGCAGGCGCGCCGGGAGGTGTTCTCCACCAGCGAGATGGATGTGGGCTGCAGCAAGAATGCCCAGTATCGCTCCCAGAGATGTGGAGGGACGTCCTGAAGGTGATGGAGACAGCGGGCATCATAACAGAATCCCATAGCCCCTACACCTCCCCGATCATGGTGGTACGCAAGAAGAATGGGTCAATCCGCCTGTACATAGACTATCGGACCCTGAATCGTCGTACGGTCCCAGACCAGAATTCTCTGCCGCGGATAGAAGAGATCCTCAGCGTGCTGTCAGGAAGCCAGTGGTTCAGCGTGCTGGACCTGAGGTCTGTGTACTACCAGGTACCTATTAGCTCCAAAGACCAGGAGAAGAAGGTGTTTGTCTGTCCCCTCGGGTTCTACCAGTTCACGCGAATGCCCCAAGGCATTTGCGGTGCCCCGGCGACATTCCAAAGATTGATGGAGAAGACCATCAGGGACATGAATCACCGGGAATGCCTAGTCTACCTGGACGATATCATCGTGTTCGGTAAGACTCTTGAAGAGCATGAGGAACACCTTCTGAAGGTACTAGACAGACTGGGTAAAGAAGGCCTGAAGTTGTCCCTGGACAAATGCTGGTTCTGCCGCACATCAGTCTCCTACGTGGGTCATATAGTGTCCGCAGATGGAGTGGCTACTGACCCCACTAAGGTCAAAGCCGTGGAAACCTGGCTCAGAACCAGACAACATTATGGAGCTGCGGTCCTTCCTGGGATTCTGTGGATATTACTGCTGCTTCGTAGAAAGCTACTCCAGCAAAGCCAAGGTCCTCAACAATCTTCTGAAGATCTACCCAGAGGAACCTCGGCAGAAGGCCGCCTCCCCACAGACACCCTCGGGAGGCAAGTGGACATCCGCCTGTGAAAAGGCGTTCACCGGCCTCAAGAAAAGCCTCACCGAAGCACCGGTCCTGGCCTACGCCGACCCAGAGCAGCCGTATATCCTGCATATAGATGCCAGTTTCAATGGGCTTGGAGCTGTACTTCATCAGAAGTACCCTACTGGCCTCTGTCCAGTGGCATATGTACACTACCGACACACTTTATCACACTGCGGCCAGATCCGCAAGCCGGGAGATTTCCCGGCTTGCTAGTGGCCGCCCCTCGGCGTGCCGCGCGTCACCGACGCGCGGTCACGCATCATCGGGAGCCTGCGCCCCCTGCACGCGCGTCCAGGGCTCCCCGAGGGAGCCCTGGTGTCCCGCGATCGCGGGACGGCGGCAGGGGGTTCCGGGGGACCCGGCGGACCCGGCAGCGGTAGGGAGAGCGCCCCGATCGGAGGGCGCTCTTCCGCTGCTTCGGCGCGCGCCCGTCACCCTCCGGCGCGCGCCAGGATACTGCTGTGGCCAAGAACGGGCAAATGCTCGAATAAACTTGGCCGCAGCAGTAAGTCGAAGCTTGACACCCAGCAAGCAACACTACCCAGTCCACAAACTGGAGTTTCTCGCACTCAAGTGAGCGGTAGTCAACAAGCTCCACAACTACTTATACAGAGTTTCAACCCACTGACTTATATTCTGATATCCGCCAAGCTGGATGCCACCGGCCACAGGTGGCTTGTGGCACTGTCAAACTAACAATTCACCCTCAAGTAAAAGCGGGGGCCCTTAAACTTCGGAGCCGATGCCCTGTCCCGAAGACCTGGACTGAGTACCACGCCTGACGACGGCGCGTGGGCAGAAATCCCTGGACCTGGGATTCAGGCAACGTGCTCAACTGCCGCCATAGTGGAGGACAAGGTGGCATTCTCTGAACTAAGAGTAGCTGATTCACTGGGTTGTCAGTTCAAAGCACTCCCTGCTGATTACTGCCATCCAAACGGCATGTCAGTCACCCAGGATACCATCCTAGAATGGAAAGACTTGTTGAAATACAGATGTGTGTCCCGGCGGCTAGAGCTAGACGCCAGGCCAACCAGCGTAACAACCCCTCCTTGGTGAAGCGTGCCCCTACTGACACAGTTGCTGTCATCATGATGGAATGGGACAAGTTCCGCATAGACCATGGCCTCCTCTACAGGATCGTTCCGTACCATAACCATCCCGATAGGAGACAACTGGTACTGCCCCGATAATTGGAGTACCAGGTTCTACGATCACTATATGATGAGCATGGACATCTGGGCAAAGACCAGACCTTCTGCCTAGTGAGAGACCGGTTCTTCTGGCCCAAAATGAGGGAGTCAGTAGAGCGCCACTGTAGAAAGTGCCTACGGTGTATCCAGAGGAAACCACTGCCGACACGCGCAGCCCCAATGGGCCACCTAAAGAGCTCCGGTCCCATGGACCTAGTCTGCATGGAATTTCTCTGTATTGAGGCAGACTCAAAGGGCATCACTGATCACTACACCCAGTACGCCCAAGCCTTCCCAACTAAGGATCAGAAAGCTCTCACAGTGGCCAAAGTGCTTTGGGAGAAGTATTTCATCCACTAAGGTCTGCCGAATTGGATGCACTCCAACCAAAGGAGAGACTTTGAGAGCAAGCTTATCAAGCAGCTTCTCAACTTGCTCAACATCCAGAAGTATAGGACCACTCCATATCATCCAGAGGGAGACGCTCTGCCAGAGAGGTTCAACCAAACCCTGCTCGACATGCTAGGTACCCTAAAGGGCTCCCAGAAAACCGAAGGGAGCAAGCACTTCAAATCGCTAGTGCATGCCTACAACTGCACCAGGCATGAATCCACATGGTTCACACTGTACTTCATGATGTTCAGATGAGAGGCACGACATGTGGACATTCGTCTCCGGGTATCTACCGATGGAGTATCCAACATGGCCCACTACAAATATGTGAGACGGCTCCAAGATAGCCTTCACAGCGTGTACCAGCTGGCAGAGAAAGCCAGGGCTCAGCAGAACGTGTGCCATAAGTGGAGGTATGACCACAAGGTCCGCTATCGGGAACTTCGGCCCGGAGACGCCGTTCTCCTACGAAACTTTGGAATCCCTGTTAAGCACAAACTAGCTGACCGCTGGAGAGAAGGGCCCTTCGAAGTAGAGTCCCAGATGCTAGGCCTCCATGTCTACAGAATCCGAGATGCAGATGGCAGGGTAAAGGTCTGGCACTGCAATCACTTACTGTCCATTCCTCAAACGGGAGAAAGTGACCCCGAACCAGAGACAATAATAATGGCCAGTGAGCCAGAGGTGTCCGACAAGAACGCAGTTTCAGTGGTCAAATAAAATATGAATCCTATGGAAGGAACTTCCTCAAGTTCAAATGGAGACTGTGGGCACCTCCCGAAGGAGCAGCAGGTAATGGGTCCATGCCTCACGTACCCGCTCCAGTGGCTTCAACAAGCCCTCCACTTGACCCAAGGAGCCCGAGCTTAGTTCCTCAAAGAGACATTTCAGAGACTGATTCACCCCTTATGAGAGGGTCAGGCCTCAAGCCCACAACCGCTGCTCCCAAGAGGGAGACGCGGAAGAAGAGATTCACAGGAGTCAGTGAGTAAGGTGCCCTCCCACTAGAGTGGCCTATGATTCATTAGGGGCACTCCACTATGAGCATCAGCAGCTGGCTCAGAGCAAGCTAGCTTCGATAAAAGCAATGTCTATGGAACTGTTCAACCTGGGTTAAAGTTTGCATCAGTTAAATTGTAGAAATAATCTGTATTTTTATTATATAAACTCATGTATGTTGTTCCCAAGTGGAGACGTTGGAGTCTCTACCAGGGGAAGGATGTAGTCAGGTCCCCTTACCTCCTGCTCAGTGGGGTAGGGAAGGCTGCAGAGTTGGCCGTGTGCCACCGGAGAGGTGGGGGACCCAGCTTAGGTGTGGGGAGGCTCCGTGCAGACCGTGGGAGCTCCGGAGCTCCGCGACAAAGGCGGCGGGCCATCTTTAATTCTCGCACATGCACAGTGCAGCAGAGTGCTCCCGCTATTTTCAAGGCTGTAGGATTTACAAATTGCAAAGCCAGTACAACCAACCTCACACTGACGTGACCCATTAAGGTTGAAACATGTCTCTGAGTGGTTTCCCTAGCTTTGCATCTGATTCTCATGCTGTGCTTAAAAGCTGTGATAACAGCGAGCATTAGCTTATAAGGATTCCATGTAAAAATGGATTTCACGTAAAAGGTGACATGGTGTGCTCATTTGCATGTAATTTCCCAGAATCCCTTGCTGCCGTGGAAGCACTGTATGCTAGGTGATAATGGTGAAAGGCAGGGTTGCAGACCTGTCTAAGACATGTGAATGTGGTCACAAGTAATCTTTTTATTTGCTATATTCGATACGGTGGCGGTTTCTTGTCTCCTTTTTCATCCACCAAAACTTAAAATGTGTATGATTATTGTATTAGCATAGCTTGATGACATCTGAAATATTGCATTATACTATTAAAAAGACTTTGGAGACACAATGTAAATTAGTACTTTTAAATACTAGGGAAACGCTATATTTTATACAGCTATGTGGAATGAGCAATTAAAACTAATAGGACAAAGATTTATAACACGGAATGAAACACGGGCAAAACTGTGGATCTTGTCATCAAATTGTCTTTGTAATGTAAAATTTCAGTTAAAATGGTAATATTTAGCCAATTTAATTCTCACACTATTGTGTGGTATTATACAAGCCTATAAATAAGTCTAGTTTCCACTGACAGTCGAGGCACTGGCAACAAATTCATCCAGAAAGCCGGCTTTCTCTGTCACAATGATCAAGCACTGTCTTGAAGTCAAACAAAAATGTAAATACTGAATATAACTTCAACTCTCACATTATGGTGACTTGGAAAGAAATAAGTTTTATCAGGGATGGAAAAATCTCCTGAAATTTCTCCTGAAATTTCCCCCCTGGCGCCTGTGCTGTCCACAGCGATGACTGACTGGTCAATCACTGCTGCGACATCAAATCCAGATTTGGCCCATTGGGATCGTCAGCGATGGTGATTGACAGGTCAAGTCAACAATGCACTGTTTAGTGAGGAGAGTGAATGAGGCTAGGAGTGGAGTGCAGCCGGGGGAGATGTCAGAGGGCTGGGGCGGAGTTCGTTGGAGGGCTAGCTAGTCAGATGGTTCTTGTACTGAGAAGTGTGTGTGTGTGTGTGTGTGTGTGTGTGTGTGTGTGTGTGTGTGTGTGTGTGTGTGTGTGTGTGTGTGTGTGTGTGTGTGTGTGTGTGTGTGTGTGTGTGTGTGTGTGTGTGTGTGTGTGTGTGTGTGTGTGTGTGTGTGCGAGAGAATGTGACAATGAGTGTGACAGTGTGTGTGAGAGACAGTGAGACAGTCTCTGTGAGAGAGTGTGTAACAGTTTGTGTGTGAGAGAGTGTGACAGTCTGAGTGAGAGTGTGACATTCTGTTTGAGGTAGTGACGTAACTACAGCGTAAGGGGCCCCCAGGCATTTCTCTTACTTGCCAACGCTCGTCCCGCGATGACACAGCATCACATGACACGGTGACGCAGAGGGATGAGGGCTGCTCTTACAGAGGCCCTGCTCTCTCTCCCAGTAATCAGTTTCATTGCTGTGGGCAAGAGTGTGAGGCCTCTGTAACTGCTTGGGGGTTCATCCCGAGCTGGGAGGGAGGGTCCTGACTCCCTTTGGGCCTCACCCCCCCCAAGCTGGGGTTCCAGGGATCTCAAGCATACAAGAAAAAGGTTCCCCCCTGAATGCACTCAGATCAACCAATAAATGTGTTATGGGAAGTTTAAAATAATTTTAATAGTATCCCTAATTAAAAATGATAATTGTACAGAAGGGAGTGGTAAACAAATCCATGGCCACCCCCAAAAATGGCATACCAACATAAATGTAGACTTAATTGTCCGTGTTATATATGTCTACAAAAAGAAAAAGAAAAAATGAAAAGAAATACACCTAAGCACATTGGTATAGGTCCTCAGTCCAAAATAACCTCAACAGAATTGGGCACAAACCTAATGATCGAGTGCGCTATTATCTATAAAACCGGCAGTCTCAAAGTTGAGTGCACTGTCGATACTTGGTTGTATTGCCGAGGGCAAGGAAATAATAAAATACCAATATGAGCTGGCCTCTATACAGCCAGGCGATAAGTTGTAATTGTGTGAATACACAAGACGGCGTACGATCCCACTACTAGCACGTCCAAAATCACTCTGTGTTAACAACCCAATGCAGTAAAGTATTCAACTAGCCATTTCAAATGTCCTAAGAAGGGCTAGCACAAAATGTGCTCAGTAATGGCCCTGAGGCACGGTTCAAGGACCGTATCAAGTTATAGCCTCTTTAAGCTAGGATAAATAAACACATTAGGGTAGTTCTCCAAAAATATTTACAAACTCTCATGGGAACACAAACAGTACATTCTCCTTGGGTATATCTAATAATAATTAATATAGCACATGTATCAATATTCTCAATAAGTAATGAGAACGCTACATATCCCGCATAAGTCTCTGCAGTTAGTTAACCCATTGTTATTCATGCCCAGAGATACATAGTAGCAAATTTGTGGGGGCACTTATACAGTACTGCTGGTCAAAACAGATTGTATTGCAACAGTCTCAATAGATGCATGTACTGTAGCAACGCTGTACATGTTGCCAAGAGAGTTGATCACAACAAATAGTGATTTATCCCAGGAGATACACTTACAGATAGTCCATACCGCAATTATTACATTCCATCATCACCCAACCATAGCGGGGAGAGGGGGGAAGGTGATACAGTTATCTGAATAATGTTTGTTCACTTAGTACCCACAGACACATATTAGCAGTATCATTCAAGCACATAAGCTGCTAGTCACACAGTATGTTAAGTGATTGTCTCAGTGGATGCGTGGAGCAACGCTACACATGTTGCTCAAATCAGAGCAGATAGTGATTGCCCAATAGAGACGGAGTGTACCAGCAGAGTATACCACAATCATCATACTCCGTTATAACCAGTTTATAACAGAGGTGGGTGAAGTATAGCACACTTATCTGAGCGGTGTGGCTCCATTAGCAAATTTGTAGCCCGTTGAGAGAAGGTAGGAGTAAAACTGCCTTGCAATGTGGCTTGAGCGTGTGCCCGTGTGGACCGTGCTGTGTGATGACGTCACGCCGTACGGTCACCTGACGTACGTTTCGCGCATTTGAGCGCTTTCTCAAAGGTTCCAGGGATCTGCCCCTGCATCCAGGCGGTAGTTACACCATTGTGTGTGTGTGTGTGTGATGTGTGTGTGAGAGAGATTATGACAGTGTGTATGACTGTGTGAGAGAGAGAGTGTGACAGTCTGTGTGTAAGAGTGTGAGTCTGTGACAGTGTGAGAGAGTGTGACAGTGTGTGTGAAAGTGTGACAGTGTGTGTGAGTGTGATAGTGTGTTTGAGGGAGACAGTGTTAGGCCTGGTCCCGCTGGCTACTGCAGCGCCCGCTGTGGCGGACGCTGCAGGGACGAGAGCCCTCTCCTCAATGGCGCCGGGCCCGCTGCGAGGGGGGGCCGCAACACTGTGGCGAGTGTTGCTCCTGCTCTCAATAGAATTGAGAGCAGGACTCGCAACGGAGCGCTAAGCCACGCCCCCCGGCGGTTCAGCCAATGAGGTCGAACCTGTCGGGTGACGTCATGGCCGTGCCCCCGTCACTACCCCGCCACGCCCCCCTCAGTCTCTCTTCCTGCAGCTCACTGCAGACCGGGGAATCGGCTGCACGCGCCGCCAGTCTCGCGGGCGCGCGTGCAGCGGAGGTGCTGGGGCCTCTGCCTTACAGTCTGTGTGAGATAGAGTGAGTGTGTGTGAGGGAGAGAGTGAGTGTGACAGTCTTTTTACAGAATTAGAACTGGGGCATACTACAGAGCTGAACCGCACGATTCTCAGCTTTTAAGATTACTTACATGTGATGTTATCAGTATTGCTTCCTGGATTTTAAAGGGGATTTAAATAGCCATCTGATTAGACACAAAGTACAAGGATATCCATGCTCGCACTTTCCCATGTGTCTGTGATAGACTAAAAATCTCTTGCAGCCGTCCGCAGGAGTACTCCACGATCTCCTGTATATTAAGCCCCCCTAAGAAAGCTCACAAGGTACATGCTGGATACATGCCTTAAACTTGCCTTAAACTAGAATAGGCATAGAAGAACCAGGGGAGCGATGATGAACCTTAAAGAAAAATAAAAACTACATAGTGCAATATTGTATGTCCAATAAAAAATATGCAGAAGGCTCCCAAGTGACAACTCACAATGTGGTAGACATATATGGGCAGTTTTCCAACTCAAATGGAAGATGGTCACAGGCTGTAGCAAGTAGGAGGCATCAAATCTCAAAAGAGAGAGACAAAAACCATAGTGTAGATGGTAACATGAAATTTATAACAAGAAAATAAAAATGGAGGCTTACAACATCCAGAAGGAATAACAGCACGAAAGGTTTAGTGGAGATGGTAACTGAGTAGCGACCTCAGATGCACAGCACACCCACGCCGCCGCTGCAAGCCTCTGTTCTGTGTCCTCGCCGGGAGCCAATACGTCACTTCCGGTATTGCGTCCGGTTGGATGGTGACATCATGGAGTTCCCAGCAATCTCTCTCCCTCTCGATCATGGGTTGAGGGTCACGCTCTACGCGTTTTGCCGTTCTAAGTGACAGCTTCATCAGGAGTGGCAGTGACCTGTTAGATGGGTGATTATATACCCCCTATGCTACCAATAACCTTTCCTACAATAGGTTAATTAGTAAATACATCCCTAACCAATGGGCAAAAAGACTTAAACTGCGCACCAGCATAAAAATTACATGTTGACTTTAAAATAACACATAATATAAAAACTTTATACGTTCATATTCAACATAATAAAAATATAAGTAAAAAGATCCTCCTTTACAAACATAAGGAAATAATCACATATGAAAATACATGAAATATAAAATAATCGATACATATAAATCACATAGCTCTCACTGCCCCTAATCTTAATGACTATTGCAAAATATGAGGAGCGTCGATTGATGAATCTCGGAGATATGAAATGGAAAAAATATTAGTAATGAAACAACAACAAAAACTAAATTTTACCATAAATCAAATCTACAAACAGATTTTACAAAAAAGATGTGTAGATTGTACACACTATTGGCAAATCTGCAGGCTCAAAAAATGAGCATATATAAGAGAGTTAATATATAGCACAATATATATCATAGACAAAAACAGATACCTTATAAAAACCTTATAAACACAGATACCTTTTAAAGAAAAGCACTCAACTCGAAATCAACATTTAGGCCCTGAGGAACCAGTGTTTTAAGAGAGAAAATCCAAAAACTTTCTCTCTTTTTCAGTGCAATGTTCTTATCCCCACCCCTTCAATGGGGTAGCATATGCTCTAGAACTGTGAACCTCAGGCCTGATGTATCTCCCTAATGTTTATTGATGAAATGCTTTGATAATAGATGAGTTGTAACACCTCTTCTAACATTTCCAATATGTTCCAAAATGTGTGTTTTTACAGGCCTACTAGTTTGGCCTACATATTGTAACCCACATGGGCACTGTATCAGATATATAACGTAATCTGTCTTACACGTAATTAGTTGATTAATTTGACATTTCTTTTTAGAAACATATGACGTAAACCCAAATTAATCATCAGATCTATATTTGCATGCCCTCCATGTGGTACAGCCAAAAAAAACCTTCAGCCTGAGATAGCCATCTATTCCCCTCTTTTTTGAGTTTGGGTAATGCGCTAGGTGCTAGTTTGTTTTTAAGCACATTTGCTCTTTTAAAGACTACCACCGGCTGGTCAGGAACAATATCTACAAATATTGAGTCCTTTTTGACAATATGCCAATGTTTGCGTATGATTTTGGCTATTTTATCTGAGTGTCTATTATAACTTGTAAGAAAAGAAAAGTCAAATTGCTTATTTGACTTAGTTTTATTTTATCATTCAAAAGATCTTTTCTTTCTAGACTCCCAGCTTTATCTGCTGCATCTTGAATAATCTTATCATTATACTTTTTTTCTTTGAATCTGTTCTGCAAAAAGGTGGACTGCTAATTGAAACTATTGATGTCAGAACAGTTCCTTCTAATCCTCCTCAGTTGGTCATATGGCACATTTTGCAACCATTTTGGGTGATGGCAACTGGATGGTATGATGTAGTTATTAATGTCCACATCTTTGAAGAAAGTCTGCGTACTGATTGCTCCATTCTTAATGAGAACTGATAGGTCAAGGAAATTAACCCTTTCCCGACTGTACTCACAGATGAATTTAAGATCAATAGAACAGGAAAAACCCGGGCGCTCCCTCCGAAGAGTATATTAAATGGGGTAAATACAATAAATAGTTTACAACCTTGAAACTGTTATACAAGGATCCCCTCAGTGTCGTCATCTCTCATATGGCTCTGACCCCAATAGGATCTATCCAGGATGTAAACAAAGAAACCTTGATGTGATAGCATTTACACAAGGCCGTGTAAGTGTGTTTCTATTTTTTTTACCCCCACTACCATTAACTAGAGGTTATATACATTACAATACTATCCCTATACTGTGCTCCCCCTTTCTTTCTGTATCCCTGAATTTAAGATTAAGTTGGTTATCATTTAAATAATGGATAAATCTCACCAGACTCTCTTCATCCCCTCTCCAGATGAAAAATATATCATCTATATACCTCCGCCACAGGCACAAGTCCGCACCCAGCTCTGCAATGTACCATAAATAGTCCTCCTCCCATGTACCCATGAAAAGGTTTGCATAGCTGGGTGCGAACTAGACCCAGCATTTCTGCATTGATTAATGGCCCATTAGATTAACAGCGGGGTGTCAGGGAAGAGGGGGTTTGGCTCGGTATTAAAGGGGTTACACCCCATTTGGCCACCCCCTGCTCTCACCTGGGAGGCGAGGGGTTAATTGGAATGATGTCCAGTACTGTAGTTATGCCCCTACTTCAGCACCAACTGTGTATCCCCCTGTGAATATGTATTGTTCCCATTCCAGTGTCTGCACCAACCCATACACTGGGATCTATGCGGGAGGGAAAGGGTTAATGTTAATTCTGTGTTTATGGCCCTTTGTCCCTTTTCCCGCCTTTGCAGGCTCCATTTTGCAGTCTCTACATAGGTCGCCATTACAGCCCATGTAACCCTATGGAGATTCCGGCGATTTGGGCCTGATATCGTAGAACACCTGCAGGTGGCTCTCGAGAGGAGGAGCGGCGGTTCCCCATTGAAAGTGAATGGAGTAATGCAGTTCAATGGGGATTCCTGGAAGCCGACCTCCGGAGACGAGCTGGCAGCCAGCCAGACCGCAAAACTGCAAGAGTGGAAACATTGTCACAAAAGAGCTTTGATCGCGCCATTGGCGTGGGAACTAGGGCCTCGGTCAAGTTCACGGCCAATTGGCGTGGGAACTTTTGTTCTAGGGCACCTAGAAATAAAATTTTGCCCCTAGATGTTAGGAACCACCTCACTTGACCCCAACAGGGTCCAACAAGTAATTGCGACGAGAAAGGGTCGCGCCGGCCAGGAGGGTCCTACCATTGACCGTAATGGCGGAGAAAGCCGCATGGCTTTCAAACACTAAGTGTGAAACAGGGTAAACTGGAAACCCATAACTCCGGTTCCGTGGGGATCAGAGGGCTGAGATTTGGCAGGGATGTAGTCACTGCTCCAGCATGACTGCATGGCCATTTCAAGCCCTCTCCCTTCAACAGAACGGAGTAGGGTTAACTGTGAAAAAGTGTGTGTTTCCCATTAACTTCAATGGTAGCGGAGGTCCCATTGAATCTATGGCGGTGCCGGCCCAGGAATTTCCTCTGGAGGCGCCGGCCATATTGATTCTAATGGAGGAAAGCCGCGTGGTTTTGAAACGGCTAAGTCCAAATGTGTATAAAGTGTAAACCTATATCTCCGGTTCTGTAAATACCAGAGGGCTGGGATTTTGGTCGCATGTAGTCACTTCTCCGGCCTGACTGCATGGCCATTTCCAGCCCTCTCCGATCAACCAGACGGAGTGTAGGCAAATGTGAACATTGTGATTTCCCCATTGACTTAAATGGGGGAGTTGCTCCATTGAAAGCCTATAGCGGTGGAGCCCATTGATTTCAATGGGAGAGTGAAACGCAGTGATTTCTTTTAGCTTATAGTGGAGAATCCTGCATTAAAGTTAATAGGGATTTTAACATATTTTTGGTATCTCCGGTTCTGGGGGTCATGGAAGGCTGATATTTGGCCACTATGGCAAAGGTCCTCCGGCATGAGGACCTGGCAAATTTCAGCCCATTGAGACCCACAGAACGGATTCTTTTATTATGTATAGATATTAAAGAATATACTGTTTTGCAAGGCTGGTATAAAAGCCCGGGAAAGTTACTGGCTCTGCTTTATGTTAATGTTCAGGAGGGCAACCCTTTGTCTACAACAGCCCCCCTGATCAAAGACGACCACTCTGATTCTGTACAATATGGCGGAGAAACGCAGAGCCTGAGTGGTCTGTAAGTGCTATAATTCACACTTACAGACAAAAGGGTTGCCTGACCAGATACAAGTCTGGTAGACATTTAGGCGCCCAATGTTAGGGTATGGGGCTGAAACTCCATATAAACGAGTGTAAGCCCTATACCCTGTGTCTTTCGTGATGTCTTCATTTGTATCCTGTATTGCTGAATGAATTGCCAATCCTGTACCTGATTGCTTCATTGTCCAACCCCTAAGTAAGTGTCCATATTTTGTCTGTTATTTGTACCATCTTGTGTGTTCTCCTTCTTTAAGGAATAAACTATATTTATTAAATCTAAACAATTAATTCACTGAAAGAACGTATAACTCAACATAAGAGTAACATCAGGAACCCATTATCAGACACATCAGTGGCAAGACACTTTAGAGAAAAAGGACATAATATCTCGCAGCTTAGGTATCAAGTGATTGACCATGTGAAACCCTTCCGCAGAGGAGGGGATAGAGAGAGAATTATTTTACAAAAAGAGGCTAAGTGGACCCATACACTGGATACGGTTGCCCCTAGGGGTATGAATGAAAGATTGGAGCTTCACTGGTTCCTATAATAACGGGCCAGCCTCCTAAATAGACCCACTTTTTGCAGATGGCCAATACGGGGTTATGATCCCCAATAAAGACCAGGACTGCTAAGGGTCTCCTTACTCACTTACCACTGCCTTGTACCTTTTTAACATTCCAAGGTTACCCTAACTATTTTGTACCTATATGTACTGAAATTAATATTTATTTCATGAGGGTTGTCTATCCTGCCACAAAGATTGTCTGAAGTATATATGCAGTATATGTACAAACAATGGCATAATGTTCTAACAAAGTTTCATTCTATTTACAGCTATCTGTCAATTATATGGACTTCTTTTTCTCAAAGGACTGTCAGCAATTTATTACATTGGACACAGCAATAGAATGCTACATTGGTGCATTATGGCACTATTAATAGCTTCACTTTATGCTTCCAGAAATAAGCCCTGCTACTTTACCGGTTAGTAAAATATCTCTGTTTATGTATTTGTTTTTTGCTCCTCCCTTTGGTGCCTGTTGCCCTATCAACATGACGTCATTATGTTTTTACGTCGTGATGTCAAGTGCGTCGTGACGTCACACCACGTGACGCCGTCAGTCACGGTGGGCAGACATCTTGGGGTTGGCTCCAGGACTCTCCACTCTCTCACTCCTTCTGTGGGCCGTCACTGGGCTGAATGACGTCATCATGTTGTGACGTCGCGTGCATCATGACGCGACGCCGCGCGGTGACGTCAGACGTCGGGGGCGTGCACAATTAGGCTGTGAGATTGGATGCAGCCCTGCACTTTTGGTTGTTACTGGGGAAGGCAATTATTTTGACCTCTGAAGTTAATTATTTTGACCTTTGGGGGTATATATAGATGTGCTAATGTGTTATCACTTTTAAGGTGTTTGGTCTGAGGAAGGGACTGCTTGTCCTGAAACGTTACCATTGTTAGCTCTGATGCATTAATACATTTGAAATCATTTTATTCCACTACAATTTGTGTGCCTCTTCCTTTCTCCTATCTTGCTATTACTTTGGATCCAGCTTTGGGACGCCAGGATCAATGGAAGGTGAGCACCAAATGTAAACTCCTTGAAAAACTTTTTCTTTAAAGCAGTGGTGTGCCACCTATAATCTCCTTTGTATTATTTTTATTATATCTAAGTCGTGTTCAATTCAACCCAGATATTTTGTGTATATTATAACCTAGCTACCGTGACACGGGGGTCCATGGCAGTCCCATTCAAACTGAATGGGACTGCCAGGGACCCCTGCTGTGTTAATCCTATGAGTCATTAGTCAATTCAGAAATGCCTTAAACTTGCCTTAAACTAGCCAGGTTACACCCAGCACATACCCAGAATGTAGCTTTAGAATACTCGTGGTCTCGTCTATACGCCACTGGCCACAGGTGGTTGGCAGCACTATCCAACTATCTGTTCACCCTCAAGTATGAGCCGTTTTAGGGAGAAATTCCTCATTTAATCAGGAGAAAAAAAACATTGGTCTTTGCCATGTAAAATAAATGTCCTTTTGGATCAAATATTTAAGTTGGAGAGCCTGGAGATTCATCAACATTTATCTATATGGGACAGGTGGCTTTCTTGTCTTCTCTGGAGTACCCAGTAGCCTCTCTCTGTTATTTTTTGTATAGATAATGTTTTTTTGGGTGCAGTACCTTCCCATATTTATACCGTACCTCCTATAGCTAGCCACAGGTATTTATTTTTCGTTTTTTTCTAAATGTGAATATCCAAAAAATTCTAAATTGGAGAATACAATGGGGAAAAATATAGAAACTTGGAGAATATGGAAAAAATATATATATAAACAATTAAACTATAGAGAAACCCCCGCTACTGCTTGCAATAATGAGTTGATAATGATGAGTGTAGGTGCTAATGGGGCAACATGAGAATGATATACAATGGAAAAAAGAACCCCAGTAAAGCACTCATACACTGTGTTGAGATGATGGTGTAAATATAAAACTAGACTTTATTAGAAACATATTAAAACAATGGGGATTAAAATAGGATTAAACTGTGTATCACTATGCTTAGTTACCTGAGGGATATGGTAATCCCTAGGTAGGTAGTTGTTATTAAAGTGTTGCTTGAGTACACTAGTCCCCAGCCGTCTATGCTAGGGAAGCCTGGGGGAAAGATAGAATGAGGGATTATAATCACTATTCTTATATGGAATGCCAAATTATATACTTGTAATGCATTTGGTGCAATAATATTGAAATGACACTGCTAATACACTGCCGACACAGTTTATCCGAGTGCGGCTCATTCCGCAAGCCGGGAAATGTCCCAGCTTGCGAGCCGCACTCCCTCAGCGTGCCGCGCATCACCGATGCGCGGTCACGCATCATCGGGTGCCAGCGCCCCCTGCACGTGCGTCCAGGGCTCCCCGAGGGAGCCCTGGTGTCCCGCGATCGCGGGACGGCGGCAGGGGGTTCCGGGGGACCCGGCGGACCCGGCAGCGGTAGGGAGAGCGCCCCGATCGGAGGGCGCTCTTCCGCTGCTTCGGCGCGCGCCCGTCACCCTGCGGCGCGCGCCAGGATACTGCTGCGGCCAAGAACGGGCAAATGCTCGAATAAACTTGGCCGCAGCAGTAGTTGGTTGATTGCACAGCGCGCATGCGTGCACCGGTGATGTCACAAGGTACTGCGGCTGAAGGCCCGGATTGAGCTGCGCATCAGCAGTACATGGTGTGCGCACTTGACGCATGTGCAACGCGCCCATGCTCCGTGGCAACAGATCTAATCAGCTCGTCTCCTACTCTGACCTTAGCAAGTATAACGACGACTCTTACCTCTCCAACCCCAACCCGGCTACCTCAACCAATCTACACTCCTGACGTTCCCCTGTGGTTGTTGGTGGTGTTTATATCCATTCCCATCTCAGTCCCGGGGTCCCACCTTGTTTGTGGTGAGCACAGCGTTACACCGTTACAGCCATATTTGATCCTGGCAAAGCTCTTCCTGGACTTAAAGAAAGAAAAAGTGATGTAAAATAGCGCTAATGGGAATTGAGACAATAAACCCTACTATGAGGGTGAGCCCTATTGGTGGAAAGGCAGCCTGGTGAAAAACTGATGGTACAATTAGATAAGACAGCATAAACAAAAAGAGATACCGGCGCCTATTGAGTCCAAAAATAATGGAAACCTGGATGTCCAGTTGAAATAGTCCCAGTCCCAAGATGATCTACAGTCACTAAATCTATGGGTGCTCCGTTAGGACTTCATGAAGTCCTAACGGAGCACCCAAAGATTTAGTGACTGTAGATCATCTTGGGACTGGGACTTCTTCCTGGACTTGGTAATTTGCTGCATCTGTTGCAGGGCTAGCTTTAAATAGCAGTCAGTTACTCCCAGCCCAGCCCGATCATGGGGCCTACCTGCTATCCCATGGGTCCCTGGAACCTGTGAGGCTTTGTTCCTGCCTTGTTCCTGCCTTGTTCCTGCCTTGTTCCTGCCGTAATCCTGCTTCCTAGACCCCGTCTGTTCTTACTCACTGGGCCCTGTCTGTTCCTGTGCATTCCCTGACCCCGACCTTGTATCTCTGCTGCCTGCCTTGACCTCTGCCTGCATCCCGACTACGATTTACTCTAACAGGACTCTGTTCCCTGGCTCTGGTCGGTGATCAAATACCCTTACCTAGTGGCAGATTTCCCATTAGGCCAGCATTCTCGGGCCTATCGGGCCTGATAGAAAGTCACTTACATATGCCGGGCATTTCCTTGCTGTCTCCTTGCTGCCACCCTCTTCCTCTGATTCGCAGTGTCAAATCACGCTGCGGACATCACCAACATGGCGTCACACGGTGTCTCATTGCCATGGCAACGTGACATCTCAGCATCAAATGACGCCATGGCAACAAGACGCCGTGTGACGTCACTTTAGTGACGTCTGCGGCGTGATTTGATGCTTGCGAATCGAAAGGAGAAGGAGGGTGGCAGAAAGGAGGCAGCCGGCATATGTAAGTGCCCCTACCTCAGCACTGCAGGTCCGCTTCCTATCGGAGACGAACATCGTTATAGAAACAATGGAGTTTTAGCTATAAGAAAATGTATCCTAAGCGTACTATATATTGCGTATTATACAACAGTATAACTCTAAGAGAGAAGAACAAGTAATCCTTTAAAAAATACGAGCGCTCATTCAAGAATAAAGAGAAAGTGAGAAAACAAATAAAAACATTTATTGCTGCTGAACAGACATATTGATGAAAAGAACCAACAATTAATTCAAGTGAATGCTTAATAGTGTGGAGTTAAAACGTAACGCTTACTTTCTAATGAAATAAGAAGCTGCTTTATATAAAGTTGAACTACAGTAGTCTGTTAAAAAAATAACCTGATTAGAATCTTCAATTGTACGAGCCCCACTCTGTGAGCGTTTACGGGTTTAATCAAACAACCTCTCTATTTTAAGTACCCCTTCTTAATTTAGCTCCTTTGTGTGTGCTGTGCCCTTTATAATCTGTACCCTGGAACTCTGACCATTACACTACTGTAGGAAACAGACAAACGGTTTGAATTCAGTATTTAGACATTTTTTATATCTTTTGGTGTCACTTTTGTGAGACATACTGTATAGGTTCTTTTTAACTTACAGTACTACTGTAGTTCTTGCAGTCCTTTATAATGAGATTATTTTTTCTTCTCTCCTAGGCCCGGATACACAAAACATTGTTAAAGAAGAGTTAATATCGCACCTGGTAAAAAATAAATAAATAAAAGATCCGGTCGTTATTACCACAATTTTAAGATAATTTGCATCAACATGGCGCTAATAATTTACCTGGTGCGATATTTTGGTCAAACTCATCATGCGGGAATTAATGCAACTGTTAATAATGTGTTAATTACCACATTGCGATAATATTTCTATCACAGGATTCTGTGATTTCTATTATTACAGAAGCCTATGATTGAAATAACATTAACCCATTTGATGCCTGTGGTTACCAAGGTATGCCACAGACACCAAAGGGATCCATACTTTGCAAAGAAAATATAAGCTACCTAAGCCCGTTGGCCACTGATCAAGTAAGCAAGGGGTTAACCCCTCCTGCCACTCCACAGGAGGCATAACCTGCCCCCCCCCCCCTCCCAGGCCAACCACCCCCTTTACTCCCCCCCCCCTAAACGCCCCAAACAAACCTATCCCCCCTCAAGACTAGTAGACTAATGCCCAATGGCCTGATTAGGCAAATCACTTTAACCAATAGGATTGGTGGATGCATCATGTAATTGGTCTAATGTGACATCACAGGCCTAAAATAAGGCTTGGCACATTTCATTTGACCGGAAGAAGATGACGTATCAACATCATGAAAGAAGGAAGAAGAACAACTTTAAAAGAAAAGAAGAAACACATAAGAACTACTCACTGGAGACTGCTCTTCAAGCAACGGAGGATCCATTGCTTTGGGTCCAGTTGCAGATTCATCCACTTTCAGCCTCTATGCCATCTGTTTGGAAGAAGGCCAATCAGGCATCAGGGCCACAGACAGATTTCGTGGGGCCCAGGACATTAGTTACGACCGCCCCCATGTCAATGGTCTTGCGGGCCCCCCAATTTCACACTTTACGAGCCCCCTCCTCTATTCTCCCCCCTCTTCCCATGTATTTCTCTCCCCTCCATCTCACTCTTACCCCCTCTCTTCCTCACTCATCCCCTCACCCCCTCTCTTACACCTCTTCTCGCCTCTCACTCTCCCCTCCCCCCTCCATCAATTACCCCACTCTCCCTCAATCCCTCTCCCTCAATCCCCCTACTCACACTCATTCCCCCCTTCCCTGGCCCCACACACACAATCCCCCCCCCCCATAAAATACATACAAAACCCCCACCCTCTCAAATACAACAAAAACCCACCCCCAAATACAAAAAAACCTTCCCATCCCCAAATTCATACAACACCCCCAAATACATACGACCGCCCCCCACCTCCATCTAAATACAATCTAACACCCCTGGCTGCCGGTCCTCTTGTTGCCGCCGGGCCCCGGCTCTCCCCAGCTGTAGGACTCCCTCACTGACAAGAACACTGTCCCATGCAAAGACTCAGATGCCGGTGTGCACCGTACCTCTCTCTCATGCTGGTGTATGCCGGAAGCTGGGCCCAGCTTGTTTCCGGCATGTGCCAACTTCAGAGAGGCCTGCAGCACGCTGGTGTCAGAAGCTCGGCGTTAAACAGTTTTAGTGTCAGCAAGGGAGGCCTGCAACTGGGGAGAGCTTGGACCCGGCGGCAAAGAGAGGACTGGCAGCCATTCAAATAAATTGGGCCCGACTTCCAACACCGGCTGGACGCCACCGCCACCAGGGCTAGGACACTTGTCCCGGCTTTCCCCCCCTGTTGGCGGCCCTGTCGGGCCTAGATCTATTTGACCAGATTTACATTTTTTGTTATTTTTGTGCCAGAGGGCAGGGATTACTTTGCATGTTTTTTGTGTTTTTATTTTTATGGGCCATTGGGCAGGGATTGTTTCTTGGCTTTATTTTTATGGATGGACATTGGCCCTTTATTGGATTCATCTGTGGATGCCCCTAAGGATGAGGAGGACGGCCTTCATCCCAGCAGGGTTAAGTAATACATTTATTTATTTAGGGTCTAAATTGATTGCCAACTATCTAGGCTCCCATTGAGGGCCTAGGTTGCCAAAGTGACAATCAATGGATTTAATGGCTTAGCTTTTATTATGTTTTCACTTATTGTAATGTATATTTTATTTTGCTTGTGCGTTTCAATAGACAAAATACCTATTGACCAATTTAGATAATAGGACTATTGCCCATTACTGTGGGAAGGTATGGGTGATGGTGTAGTTGCCCCAGGATTGGTGTTTAGGCCCCCTGAGGTGGTGGCGGGATGGGTTAACACCTTCATTACCTTAGTGGCTAGTAAAGCATTGCTTAGCAATGCTTCATTAGGCACTAAGGTTATGATGGGGAGTAAGTAATGGCTTTTAATATTTTAAATGTATCATTTGTTTTAATTATATAAAGACTTGATCCACAGGGGGGGGGAAGGGAGCGGTATTCTCAGGAACACACCAAGAAATAAAAAATATAAACACAGTGATAGTGCAATATGTTAAGACAAGCGGAGAATGGGTGAATCTTGGCTCTAATGCAATTCCTACTTACAGCATGTAAGATTTAAACGGGCAGTGGTCTGACTCTGTCAGGATGATGTCGGTGTGGGGTATACACAGAGAGGGGAACTTGATAGTAGTTAACTTCATGCGGGATAATCTCAAGGTGTAACAGCTCAGGTTCACGTAGGATAATATGAAAGAAAGACGGACTATAGTATAGACCATAAAATACAGATTTTTATCTCATCACGCAAGGTGCACAAACGTACTTACAATAAGTACTTGAAAGGTATTCCCGTAGCAGTTTCGTGAGACAGTAGAGGGCTTTTTGGCGATGGTGTGCTGGCTGGATAGCTTCCCTTCGCTTCCACCTCCCCGTCGCGGTATGGCGTCTGACGTCACTTCCGGCGGCACAGGGGATGACAACCGGTGGAGAGCGTGGGAGATGAATCTCAGCCGATCGCTGGTATAGGCAGCAGACACCTCACACGTCTTCACTTGCAGCAGGGCTCTGGTGGACTAAAGGCTTCCCGCATGAAGTTAACTACTATCAAGTTCCCCTCTCTGTGTATACCCCACACCGACATCATCCTGACAGAGTCAGACCACTGCCTGTTTAAATCTTACATGCTGTAAGTAGGAATTGCATTAGAGCCAAGATTCACCCATTCCCCGCTTGTCTTAACATATTGCACTATCACTGTGTTTATATTTTTTATTTCTTGGTGTGTTCCTGAGAATACTGCTCCCTTCCCCCCCTCCCTGTGGATCAAGTCTTCTCATGTAAGGAATCTGTACATATTCCTTGGAAGGTGGAGAAGCGTGTTCTTCTGGGATACACATCCCTTTTAAGTATTGCATTTGTTTATTGCACTTAATTATATTAAGGTGTTTATTAGCGCCGGTACAAGTCATTTGGTTGCACTTTAATTATATAAAGCCCAGGTCCCAATCTGGGCTCCCCTTTGCCCCCCCTTACCTCCGCTGCGGGTGTCGCCGGAGGGTGCAGACAGATGCCAGGTATGCCGGGAGTTGTGGTGGGGGCTGGAGCGGCGATCTCGTTGCCAGAGCTCCTCCGTGCATGCGGTGACCATCTTGAAATGCGCACGCATGTGCAGTAGGTTCGTGCATGCACAATTGCCCAATAGCGGCGGCCATCTTGGTATTCCCCTCGCGCATGCGCAGAACAATAGTAGCGGCAGCCATTACAGAAAGGTGCTCCACAGGGACTACAACACCCAGCAGTCACTGGGGCTGCTAGATCACATGGCGCAAAACAGCCAATTGGGCTGCAGCAATCCCCTGCGGCCTAAATAGATACTTTTGGTGCATCTGGGGCCATGCCAGTCAGAGCTGGAACATCAGAGGGTAAGGGTGTAGGTGCAGGGTGTCAGTAGGCCCCTGCACTAGGCCAGAGAACCCCCCCCCCCCCCCCGGTTAGGCCCCAGCTAGGTCCAGACTCCCACATAGCTTGTGGCTGCTATAGGGAAAGGCCCCTTAGACAGGGACACTGCCCAACTTAGCATCATTAGTGTCAGGGACACAGCAGAACACCGTGTAGCAGTTGCGGCCTGTGATCTAGGACCAGACCACCACCGCAAGGCAAAGAGACTATCTTCATGGTGGGGCACTCCAACCGGATACTACCCCACATGGAGGCGGACGTCTTCGCTGACGGCGACGGCATGGGATGGACGGTTCTCTTCTGTCTGTGATACCAGGTGCTGGACACTTCTTGTTGGCGGTGCTGTCACAGACACTCTTGGGTGGGTTGGCTACTGTGGACACCCGGTTGGGTAAGTGCCCAGGGCCCGTTTGTACAATGGGGGACACTCACCGGGGTGCGGATGAAGTTGATGGACAGAGGTATACAGGGATATACAGTTGTGTGGGTATGACCGTGAGTGGCCTACTGTATGTATAAGAATTGTGTTACTGTTATTGCCTGTTCAGTAAAACTGTTATCTTATACCAAGTGTGTATTTCTTATATTGTCCTGTGAGGGGGTTATCCAACACAGTTAGGATCCCTCCCAGGTGGAGGCGCTTTCACCAGATGGATCAGATACACCCCAGGCTCCCAGCTGCGGAGGTTCAGGCCTCCTGTGAGCCTCAGGTAACGCACCACACACACAGTAGCTGCCATATCTCCCATAAGGTGGGGGAAACTGCGCTATATATAGCTTATCATTTATTGCCAATGTAGCTATCTAGGCCCCCATAGAGAGGGCTTAAGTAGCCACAGTAACAATCAATAGTTTTATGATCAAAATGTATTTGAAATACATTTTTAATGTTATTCTACTTATTTTTATACATATGTATATTTTTTAGTTACTGCCAAAAGCACTATTATCCACATTTGGCTAATCGGGCTATTGGACCTTTGTCTAGAGATGGGTAGATTTCTTTGGGGGGGGAGACGGGGGTGAGAGGCTGCATAGCGAGGTATGTCTGTCTTTGGTAGTCAGGATCAAATGACCACCACTTTCCCTCCTCATTCCCTTATATTTTGCCATTATATCCAACATACATTGTATTATTCGGACCATGGAACTCTACAGGGGTGTGGGAATATGGGTGATGCATGAGAATTGTTTGGGGGAAATAATGTTGGCTTTTATTCAGCCATTTTCAGCAACATAAAATATAGGCTTTTCCTAGCCCAAGTTCTGCAACATAACGTATAGGCTTTTTCTAGACCAAAGTACAGCTTATCCAGTGTTTAAAAGTCCAAATACATCTGTAACCCTTTTATCATACAGTAAGGTGAGATGGGGGGTACTCTCCTTCTTGGTTACTTTCATGTGGTCTTGGTGCTGTGACCTGCTGGCAACAGGAGGGCTGAGGGTTCCGCGGTGGTGTGGGGAAAGCCAGGACAGGGAACAGGGGGGGGCAGAATACCTTGTTGTCTCTCTTGATGGTGCAGTGCCTCCAGCCAGCGAGGATCCCCTGTAGATATTCAGGGGATGGACCCCCATTGACACGCCTTCATACCAAAGACAGGAACTCACACAGCAATGTCTTGTCATCATTTATTCAGCCATTAACTCCAGCTCACAGAATAGACAGTCATATATTTCCATAACTGCATATATGTGCTTTCTAGAACAGGTTACTGTCTAGGTGGTAGGTTTCCCCTCCCTTCCCCATCCTTACACGGTTAACCCCACATACACAGTTCCTAGTTTATAACCCTATGGGGGACAGAATAACAGAGGAACAAAATTACAGGCAACACAGTAACGTACAATATTAGACACAAGAGCTGACACTCTCAGCCCATACCATATGGTTTCAGGGGCAGCCAGCCGGGCTCCACCTTTATTAATGAAGGCCAGCTACGCCTACCGCCACATTGCGTCACTACAAATGTTAACTCCCATAAAAAATAACAGTTCAAGGTCGGGTCTAAACTCCAACTGAAGCCAGAGGGTATTGGATGGCTGTGTTGCATTAATGACTCATTCAGAAAGCGGAAATAGGCACACGCCGTCAGGAAAAAGTTTATTTTACTGTGGGAGCTGGCAAACTCAAATTTGCCACACTTTGATGGCCAATTCGCCACTTTTTTCGATTGGCGACAGGGTTGCCTACCTCGGTCTTATAGCATGGCCTTTCTATTCAAAGCCTTAGGCCGTGTTCAGGTTGCTGCTACGCGACGTGTGCGCGTGCACGTCCGTCGCAATTTCAGGTTGTTTGGTGGGAGTGTTCAAAATGAAAACTCCACTGGCGGCAAAGTGCAGCATTGATGCTGCTACATTTTGTCGCTACAACCAGAAATGATATTTGGGGCGGCAGTCGCGTCACGTTCACCCTGCCCCACCGCCCCCCCCCCCATCACGCCCCCAAACACCGTGACCTGACTCTTGCAGCCCGAACACAGATCGCAGGGCTGCAGGAGCACCCGGGGGAGGCGCGCACATAGCAGCTACCCTGAACTCGGCCTTACTACTAAAGATAGGAACATTGCTGTTTTTTAGTCAAGATGTATTGCTTATGAAAATACTTGAAATATTTGTAATTGTATATATAAATGGGTATATACAGTGGCGACACACTTTATTCTCGCTCGGCTAGTCCCGCGAATTCGGGTATACTCGGGTGTATTGAGGTTTGTGATCGTTTTCTGCCGGAGTGTATAACGTTATTTTCCCGGCAGGGATTGAAGCAATTTATTCCGGCTGGCTGCAATACTGCAATGCCGTGTAAAAACACATGGGGGCGCTTGCGAGCTGTTCTCTTTGAAGCCGTCCCCTATAATGAATTGTAATGCAGTATATATACTGTATATATATATATATATATACTGTATAACAACAACCCCTATAACCCCTAACATACAGTACTGTACACACAGTACTGTATATGCACATACATAAATGATACTATGGGCCGGCGGGGGCGAGATGTGTTTGCAGCAGAGAGAGATCCGCTGCTCTCTCTCTGCGCAAACATCGGCACATTAAAAATTATTTTAAATACATTTTTATTTATAGTGTAGATGTGCAGGGGGTCTCGGGAGCTGAACCGCACTGGTTTCAGGTCCGGGGACCCCCTGCTCCCCGAGATACAGACCCCTTTATGAGGTGCCGGTATCCCTCTGCGTTTAAAGGTCCCGATCACGTGATCGCGGCCTGTAAACCAAGCAGAGCAGAGGGATACCGGCACCCCCTAAAGGGGCCTGTATCTCGGTGAGCAGGGGGTCCCCGGACCTAAAACCACAGCGGTTCTGCTCCGGAGACCCTCTGCACATGTACAGTATAAATAAAACACATATATAAATAAACACTCGTTCTTTACCTTAGCGGCTATGCGCTATGGTAAAGAAGCAGCATTTCTGTATTTTTAATAATATTGTACTGTGAGCAGGGGGTTCCCTGAGCCAGAAACCTAAACTCAGGGGGCCCCCTGCTCCTGCTCAATATTATTAAAAACAGAAGGAAAAAATGAATGGCGCACAGCCAGGGAGCCAGGTGTGGAGTAAAACTGCTTCTTTATTCGTGCATGCAGAGAGATAAGTAACCCCCTTGGTGGGACAAAGACAGGAACCTAATACGCGTTTCAGACCTGGGGGTCCTTTATCAATATACTCCTTGATAAATGACCCCCAGGTCCGAAACGCGTAGGAGGTTCCTGTCTTTGTCCCACCAAGGGGGTTACTTATCTCTCTGCATGCACGAATAAAGAAGCAGTTTTACTCCACACCTGACTCCCTGGCTGTGCGCCATTCGTTTTTTCCTTCTGTCTCTAACTGGATTCCGGATCCCTCATGGCTGGCACGCCTGTCCACTACCCCTGGAGATGACGTGAGTGGGTTCTTTATGGTTATTAGACATTCATGGTTAAGTTTGACAGTTGTCATTGAGGACTTACAAGTCTATATTCACCACCCACTCCCACTGGTATCTCCAGGGTAAAATGTTTATTAATCATTGAATTGATTGGAGTCGTCCTGGGTTTGAGCACCCTATTTTTCTTACTTACAATATTATTAAAAATACAGAAATGCTGTTCATTACCATAGCGGATAGCCGCTAAGGCAATGAAGGGGTTAACTCACCGTGCCCGCTTTATTGTGGGTAGCGGGGGTGGGTGAGGGGGGTATTTGGCCCTTGGTGTGAGTTTAGGGCTTGCGGTGGGGTTGCGGGTGCACTTAACCCCTTCACGGCCGTAGCAGTTAATACCGTTACGGTCATGAAGGGGTTAAGCCCTCCCGCTACCCCCCCGCAAGCCCTAAACAGCCACCGTTGGGGCTAATACCCCCTTCACCCACCCCCACTACCCACAATAAAAAAAATACACACACAGCAGCCGCCAAAAAAAAAAATCTAAATAAATAAATAAATAAATGACTATAAATAAATACATTTGAAATACATTTTTATTTATAGTGTAGATGTGCAGGGGGTCTCCGGAGCTGAACCGCACTGGTTTCAGGTCGGGGGACCCCCTGCTCCCCGAGATACAGCCCCCTTTATGAGGTGCCGGTATCCCTCTGCTTGGTTTAAAGGTCCCGATCACGTGACCGTGGCCTGTAACCCAAGCAGAGGGATACCGGCACCCCCTAAAGGGGCCTGTATCTCGGGGAGCAGGGGGTCCCCAGACCTAAAACCACAGCGGTTCAGCTCCGGAGACCCTCTGCACATCTACACTAACAATAAAAATGTATTTTAAATGTATTTATTTATATTCATTTATTTATTTATTTAGATTTATTCATTAATTGTGCTGCTGCTGCTGTGTGTGAATTTTTTTTATTGTGGGTAGTGGGGGTGGGTGAAGGGGGTATTAGCCCCATCGGTGGTTGTTTAGGGCTTGCGGGGGGGTAGCGGGTGCACTTAACCCCTTCATGACCGTAGCGGTATTAACTGCTACGGTCGTGAAGGGGTTAAGTGCACCCGCAACCCCCCCGCAAGTCCTAAACTCACACCAAGGGCCAAACACCCCCTTCACCCATCCCCGCTACCCACAATAAAAAAAATTCACGCACAGCAGCCCCACAATTAATAAATAAATCTAAATAAATAAATAAATACATGAAGAGAAATAAATATATACTGTATATATATACTGTATATATACAGTATATATATATAATAACAATCCCTATACATATACAGTATATACTGTGTATATATATATACTGTATATATACATACATACATATATATATGTGAACAACAAGAAAAGAAAGCGCCCGATCCTAGTGCAGCATGAAAAAATACAATTTAATAAAAATAAATGAACCAACAAATGCGAACTCACAAACAAAGGATAAATAAAAGCATATAATGAGTATACTCATTCGCCAACCGCCCACGATGTGCCTGTGTTGCGTGCCTTCTCTCAGTCTATGTAGTATCAGCTCCTCCGAACCGACATCCAGCAGGGGATACAGGAAAGGTCTCCACGTGGTGACCCGGAAGTCCTCCTCACTGTGAGTGCAATCCGGATGTGAGGATTGTGGACTCCGCAATGCAGGGGCACACAGTATATACACACACATGATGAACCAATATATAAATACAGTACATGTACTGTAGAATGGTTATCAAAATCATACTGTCCTACAAATAACGCTTCTCCATACAGACAATAATAATAATCCATTTAATAATCCTTACTGATCTTACAATATAAAACATAACATTCCAATCCACACAGTACATTGCATTTACATTGTATAAATGATGCATAAAATCTATGCACCATATACATTCTGCAAATGAATGTTAACAATATCATTGCAAGCTACTGTACCAGTAAATACAAACACTTCCAAACAAGTCAACTATTTTAACCAATCAAGTAAACAAAAATCAATATATACTGTAAGTACCAACCAGAAAACACAATTTAAAACCAAAGCTAACCCTTACAATACCAAGGATTACATCTATCTAATTGTAAAAAAAAGTATACATTATACACACATTGAAGCATTGCAATAAACAACATACAGTACAGTACATCCCCTGTATCTCCCTGCCTTCAGTGTAATCTGTTTAAAGCCCCCTCCCCCCTAATGTTTCTGTTAAACAGATTACACTGAAGGCAGAGAGATTTAAAGCCCCCTCCCCTCTAATGTTTCTGTTAAACAGATTACACTGAAGGCAGAGAGATTTAACAGAAACATTAGGGAGGGGGCTTTAAACAGATTACACTGAAGGCAGAGAGATTTAAAGCCCCCTCCCCCCTAATGTTTCTGTTAAATCTCCCTCCCTGCCTGCATTGCTGTGAGTGCAGTGAATGTAAATGTGGGGAGGGGACCCAATGTGCATACTGTGAGGTCTAACCACCCTCACCCCCTACCCACATACTGTTACCCCCCCCCCCCATCCTGGCCATGGCCCCTCCGCTTCTGCAAAACAGACATAAAAATTAAAACATCCAAAGTAATGTCCCCTAACCCCTTAATCACCATAGCGGTTATTAACCGCTACAGTCATTAAGGGGTTAACCCACCCTCACCCACCACTCGGGATGCCTACATACCCTCCCACACTAACCCCCCCCCCCGTGAGGCCTAACCACCCAGTCAGTACCCACAAGGGAGGCCTACCCACACCCCCAGTACCCACAATAAAAACAGTACAATGACCCACAATAAACAGCATTATATTTATTAAATACATTACCCACCCCCTGTGCCCCCCCATAAATACAAGATTTATTCTTTTACATACAGGGTTCATAACGCAGCCCCACGCAAGTCCCCGGTGGGCTGGCAGGGCACCTGGACAGACCTACAGTTTACCAGCAGCCCTTTTTACACATGTTCTGAAGGCCTGCTGGTGGATCCTGCCAGCACCATGGCCCCCAGGTGGTCTCCTTGGGTCACCGTGGGCCACAATTGGATCCCCACGGTAGGCCCAAGGATGTATGGGAGCCCCGGGTCAGACCCACAGGTGTCTGCGGGGCCTCGGGTGGTTCCCTCGGGGGTCTGGGGAACTCACGGGTGCTCACTATGGGTCTGCGGTGCCCCCACAGAAGTGGGACCACACATCATCATCATCATAGAAAGTGCTGTTTGCTGGGTGATAATGGTGAAAGGCAGGGTTGCAGACCTGTCTAAGACATGCAAATGAATATACAGGAATATTTACAGTTGCTTTATGCTTTCCTGTGGAGGGTTTTAGTCACTTTTTTTACCCACCATAACCTTAATAGTCGTGTATATATATATATATATATATATATATATTCGACTATTAAGGTTATGGTGGGTAAAAAAAGTGACTAAAACCCTCCACAGGAAAGCATAAAGCAACTGTAAATATTCCTGTATATTCATTTGCATGTCTTAGACAGGTCTGCAACCCTGCCTTTCACTTTATCACCCAGCAAACAGCACTTTCTATGATGATGATGATGTGTGGTCCCACTTCTGTGGTCCCACTCTTTGGAGCAGGGACTCCTTCCTAAATGTTAATGTTTAAGTCTGAAGCACTTATTCCCATCATCTGTTATTTGTATTATTTGTTATTTATATGATTGTCACGTGTATTACTACGGTGAAGCGCTATGTACATTAATGGCACTATATAAATACATACATACATACAAGACGTTTTAGGGTTTCTGACAATTTTAACGCTTTTTTAAATTCATATTCTGGCATGTAGAAATAGTCTTTTTTAGTACATACCATTTACATCTGTACCCCAAGTGTTGTCGATCCTTTTTAATACACCTGGCTCCCATAGAGAAGTATGAGCTTAGTAAATAGGTGCACACAAGCGCAATTGACATTTTTTGACATGCACCAATTTGTCACAAAAGCTGTTTGCAACACTTAGTACACAGGCCCTGTTGTGTGCATTTAGTTAGGTAATTACTGTGTGCAAATAGCCAACAAAATTACGTCTGATGAACATATATAAAACATATTCAACTTTGATCTTACTTTTCTGAAAACATGTAGCCACTGTAAAACATGTAATACTGTATTACAATTAATAATGATCTGAAAAATGCTTTAACAATAACTGTCTTGTCCTCTGCTAGATTTCACTTTCTTCTTTAATGAAATATCTGCATTACTTTTAGTTTGTTTCAACAGTTACATATATCTTCTGATAATGAGTGAAGGTGCTGATTAGCATTAAGGCAAGAGAAAGAACTTTTTAAAATCCAAATATTGGTATGTGTTCCCTATATAAATAGTCATGGGATTCATAACAAACTCCTATTAGTGCTATTTCATCTTTCATGGTATATGCTGTGTTCATATTTTTCACTGTTTCCGCTTTCTAGTAACACAGTTTTAAATGAAAATGACAGTAAGTGCATACTGTATGTCATTAAATAAGGTAATGATATGTGTGTGCCCTTGTTTACTGTACACCCACTTCTATGTTTCCTAATTAACCAGTAAATTGACTATATAGCCGTGATTTGCAGGCGGCTCAATTGATTTATTAATAACTGGAAAAATAAGGTGGTATTTCCAAAGTAATGTACTGCTGCGACACACTTTATTCGAGCAAATAACCAGTTTGTACCTGGCAGATACCTGGAATGCGCCGCTCCTCACCTCTGACAAGCCGCGTTGCGTTTGCCTTCCCAGCCACGGTTCATGCCTGGCTGACGGGCGGCTGATCTGTTATATGATAATGATCAGGATTTAATAGGCTGCAATGCTTCGCGTGTCCACCAGATGGCATAAATTCATGAATTGTAATGCAGTATATATATACAGATCTGTATATACACAGTATATATATATATATATATATATATATATACTGTATAACAACAACCCCTATAACCCCTAACATACAGTACTGTACACATACAGTATTGTATATGCACATACATAAATGATACTATGGGCCGGCGGGGGCGAGATGTGTTTGCAGCAGAGAGAGATCCGCTGCTCTCTCTCTGCGCAAACATCGGCACATTAAAAATTATTTTAAATACATTTTTATTTATAGTGTAGATGTGCAGGGGGTCTCGGGAGCTGAACCGCACTGGTTTCAGGTCCGGGGACCCCCTGCTCCCCGAGATACAGACCCCTTTATGAGGTGCCGGTATCCCTCAGCGTTTAAAGGTCCAGATCACGTGATCGCGGTCTGTAAACCAAGCAGAGCAGAGGGATACCGGCACCCCCTAAAGGGGCCTGTATCTCGGGGAGCAGGGGGTCCCTGGACCTAAAACCACAGTGGTTCTGCTCCGGAGACCCTCTGCACATGTACAGTATAAATAAAACACATATAAATAAACACTCGTTCTTTACCTTAGCGGCTATGCGCTATGGTAAAGAAGCAGCATTTCTGTATTTTTAATAATATTGTACAGTGAGCAGGGGGTTCCCTGAGCCAGAAATCTAAACTCAGGGGGCCCCCTGCTCCTGCTCAATATTATTAAAAATACAGAAATGCTGCTTCATTACCATAGCGGATAGCCGCTAAGGCAATGAAGGGGTTAACTCACCGTGCCCACTTTATTGTGGGTATTGGGGGTGGGTGAGGTGGGTATTTGGCCCTTGGTGTGAGTTTAGGGCTTGCGGGGGGGTTGCGGGTGCACTTAACCCCTTCACGGCCGTAGCAGTTAATACCGTTACGGTCATGAAGGGGTTAAGCCCTCCCGCTACCCCCCCGCAAGCCCTAAACAGCCACCGTTGGGGCTAATACCCCCTTCAACCACCCCCACTATCCACAATAAAAAAAATACACACACAGCAGCCGCCAAAAAAAATAAAAATAAATCTAAATAAATAAATAAATAAATGACTATAAATAAATACATTTGAAATACATTTTTATTTATAGTGTAGATGTGCAGGGGGTCTCCGGAGCTGAACCGCACTGGTTTCAGGTCGGGGGACCCCCTGCTCCCCGAGATACAGCCCCCTTTATGAGGTGCCGGTATCCCTCTGCTTGGTTTGAAGGTCCCGATCACGTGACCGCGGCCTGTAACCCAAGCAGAGGGATACCGGCACTCCCGGTGAAATGCCTTTCACCATTATCACCCAGCAAACAGCACTTTCTATGATGATGATGATGTGTGGTCCCACTTCTGTGGTCCCACTCTTTGGAGCAGGGACTCCTTCCTAAATGTTAATGTTTAAGTCTGAAGCACTTATTCCCATGATCTGTTATTTGTATTATTTGTTATTTATATGATTGTCACGTGTATTACTACGGTGAAGCGCTATGTACATTAATGGCACTATATAAATAAATACATACATACAAGACGTTTTAGGGTTTCTGACAATTTTAACGCTTTTTTAAATTCATATTCTGGCATGTAGAAATAGTCTTTTTTAGTACATACCATTTACATCTGTACCCCAAGTGTTGTCGATCCTTTTTAATACACCTGGCTCCCATAGAGAAGTATGAGCTTAGTAAATAGGTGCACACGAGCGCAATTGACATTTTTTCACATGCACCAATTTGTCACAAAAGCTGTTTGCAACACTTAGTACACAGGCCCTGTTGTGTGCATTTAGTTAGGTAATTACTGTGTGCAAATAGCCAACAAAATTACGTCTGATGAACATATATAAAACATATTCAACTTTGATCTTACTTTTCTGAAAACATGTAGTCACTGTAAAACATGTAATACTGTATTACAATTAATAATGATCTGAAAAATGCTTTAACAATAACTGTCTTGTCCTCTGCTAGATTTCACTTTCTTCTTTAATGAAATATCTGCATTACTTTTAGTTTGTTTCAACAGTTACATATATCTTCTGATAATGAGTGAAGGTGCTGATTAGCATTAAGGCAAGAGAAAGAACTTTTTAAAATCCAAATATTTTTAAAATCCAAAGAGGGATACCGGCACTCCCTAAAGGGGCCTGTATCTCGGGGAGCAGGGGGTCCCCAGACCTAAAACCACAGCGGTTCAGCTCCGGAGATCCTCTGCACATCTACACTATCAATAAAAATGTATTTAAAATGTATTTATTTATATTCATTTATTTATTTAGATTTATTTATTAATTGTGCTGCTGCTGCTGTGTGGGAATTTTTTTTATTGTGGGTTGTGGGGGTGGGTGAATTGGGTATTAGCCCCATCGGTGGTTGTTTAGGGCTTGCGGGGGGGTAGCGGGTGCACTTAACCCCTTCATGACCGTAGCGGTATTAACTGCTACGGTCGTGAAGGGGTTAAGTGCACCCGCAACCCCCCCGAAAGTCCTAAACTCACACCAAGGGCCAAACACCCCCTTCACCCATCCCCGCTACCCACAATAAAAAAAATTCACGCACCGCAGCCCCACAATTAATAAATAAATAAATACATGAAGAGAAATAAATATATACTGTATATATACTGTATATATTCAGTATATATATAATAACAATCCCTATACATATACATATACAGTACCGACACACTTTATTCGAGTGTGGTCGGTACCGCAAGCCGGGAAATCTCCCGGCTTGCTAGTGGCCGCCCCTCGGCGGTCACGCGTCTTCGGGAGCGTGCGCCCCCTGCACGCGCGTCCAGGGGCTCCCCGAGGGAGCCCTGGTGTCCCGCGATCGCGGGACAGCGGCAGGGGGTTCCGGGGGACCCGGCGGACCCGGCAGCGGTAGGGAGAGCGCCCCGATCGGAGGGCGCTCTTCCGCTGCTTCGGCGCGCGCCCGTCACTCTCGGGCGCGCGCCAGGCTACTGCTGCGGCAGAGAACGGGCAAATGCTCGAATAAACTCTGCCGCAGCAGTATATACTGTATATATACATATACATTTATATATATATATATATATATAAATGTATATATGTATATATACAGTATATTTATGTATATGTATAGGGATTGTTATTATATATATACTGAATATATACAGTATATATACAGTATATATTTATTTCTCTTCATGTATTTATTTATTTATTTATTAATTGTGGGGCTGCGGTGCGTGAATTTTTTTTATTGTGGGTAGCGGGGATGGGTGAAGGGGGTGTTTGGCCCTTGGTGTGAGTTTAGGACTTTCGGGGGGGTTGCGGGTGCACTTAACCCCTTCACGACCGTAGCAGTTAATACCGCTACGGTCATGAAGGGGTTAAGTGCACCCGCTACCCCCCCGCAAGCCCTAAACAACCACCGATGGGGCTAATACCCAATTCACCCACCCCCACAACCCACAATAAAAAAAATTCACACACAGCAGCAGCAGCACAATTAATAAATAAATCTAAATAAATAAATGAATATAAATAAATACATTTTAAATACATTTTTATTGATAGTGTAGATGTGCAGAGGATCTCCGGAGCTGAACCGCTGTGGTTTTAGGTCTGGGGACCCCCTGCTCCCCGAGATACAGGCCCCCTTAGGGAGTGCCGGTATCCCTCTGCTTGGGTTACAGGCCGCGGTCACGTGATCGGGATCTTCAAACCAAGCAGAGGGATACCGGCACCTCATAAAGGGGGCTGTATCTCGGGGAGCAGGGGGTCCCCCGACCTGAAACCAGTGCGGTTCAGCTCCGGAGACCCCCTGCACATCTACACTATAAATAAAAATGTATTTCAAATGTATTTATTTATAGTCATTTATTTATTTATTTATTTAGATTTTTTTTTATTTTTTTTGGCGGCTGCTGTGTGTGTATTTTTTTTATTGTGGGTAGTGGGGGTGGTTGAAGGGGGTATTAGCCCCAACGGTGGCTGTTTAGGGCTTGCGGGGGGGTAGCGGGAGGGCTTAACCCCTTCATGACCATAACGGTATTAACTGCTACAGCCGTGAAGGGGTTAAGTGCACCCGCAACCCCCCCGCAAGCCCTAAACTCACACCAAGGGCCAAATACCCACCTCACCCACCCCCGATACCCACAATAAAGTGGGCACGGTGAGTTAACCCCTTCATTGCCTTAGCGGCTATCCGCTATGGTAATGAAGCAGCATTTCTGTATTTTTAATAATATTGAGCAGGAGCAGGGGGCCCCCTGAGTTTAGATTTCTGGCTCAGGGAACCCCCTGCTCACTGTACAATATTATTAAAAATACAGAAATGCTGCTTCTTTACCATAGCGCATAGCCGCTAAGGTAAAGAACGAGTGTTTATTTATATATGTGTTTTATTTATACTGTACATGTGCAGAGGGTCTCCGGAGCAGAACCACTGTGGTTTTAGGTCCAGGGACCCCCTGCTCCCCCAGATACAGGCCCCTTTAGGGGGTGCCGGTATCCCTCTGCTCTGCTTGGTTTACAGACCGCGATCACGTGATCTGGACCTTTAAACGCTGAGGGATACCGGCACCTCATAAAGGGGTCTGTATCTCGGGGAGCAGGGGGTCCCCGGACCTGAAACCAGTGCGGTTCAGCTCCCGAGACCCCCTGCACATCTACACTATAAATAAAAATGTATTTAAATTTTTTTTTAATGTGCCGATGTTTGCGCAGAGAGAGAGCAGCGGATCTCTCTCTGCTGCAAACACATCTCGCCCCCGCCGGCCCATAGTATCATTTATGTATGTGCATATACAATACTGTATGTGTACAGTACTGTATGTTAGGGGTTATAGGGGTTGTTGTTATACAGTATATATATATATATATATATATATATATACTGTGTATATACAGATCTGTATATATATACTGCATTACAATTCATGAATTTATGCCATCTGGTGGACACGCGAAGCATTGCAGCCTATTAAATCCTGATCATTATCATTTAACAGATCAGCCGCCCGTCAGCCAGGCATGAACCGTGGCTGGGAAGGCAAACGCAACGCGGCTTGTCAGAGGTGAGGAGCGGCGCATTCCAGGTATCTGCCAGGTACAAACTGGTTATTTGCTCGAATAAAGTGTGTCGCAGCAGTACATTACTTTGGAAATACCACCTTATTTTTCCAGTTATTAATACATCAATTGAGCCGCCTGCAAATCACGGCTAAATAGTCAATTTACTGGTTAATTAGGAAACATAGAAGTGGGTGTACAGTAAACAAGGGCACACACATATCATTACCTTATTTAATGACATATGCACTTACTGTCATTTTCATTTAAAACTGTGTTACTAGAAAGCGGAAACAGTGAAAAATATGAACACAGCATATACCATGAAAGATGAAATAGCACTAATAGGAGTTTGTTATGAATCCCATGACTATTTATATAGGGAACACATACCAATATTTGGATTTTAAAAAGTTCTTTCTCTTGCCTTAATGCTAATCAGCACATTCACTCATTATCAGAAGATATATGTAACTGTTGAAACAAACTAAAAGTAATGCAGATATTTCATTAAAGAAGAAAGTGAAATCTAGCAGAGGACAAGACAGTTATTGTTAAAGCTTTTTTCAGATCATTATTAATTGTAATACAGTATTACATGTTTTACAGTGACTACATGTTTTCAGAAAAGTAAGATCAAAGTTGAATATGTTTTATATATGTTCATCAGACGTAATTTTGTTGGCTATTTGCACACAGTAATTACCTAACTAAATGCACACAACAGGGCCTGTGTACTAAGTGTTGCAAACAGCTTTTGTGACAAATTGGTGCATGTGAAAAAATGTCAATTGCGCTCGTGTGCACCTATTTACTAAGCTCATATTTCTCTATGGGAGCCAGGTGTATTAAAAAGGATCGACAACACTTGGGGTACAGATGTAAATGGTATGTACTAAAAAAGACTATTTCTACATGCCAAAATATGAATTTAAAAAAGCGTTAAAATTGTCAGAAACCCTAAAACGTCTTGTATGTATGTATTTATTTATATAGTGCCATTAATGTACATAGCGCTTCACCGTAGTAATACACGTGACAATCATATAAATAACAAATAATACAAATAACAGATGATGGGAATAAGTGCTTCAGACTTAAACATTAACATTTAGGAAGGAGTCCCTGCTCCAAAGAGTTTACAATCTAATTGGTAGGTACAGTAGGAAGGACGTTCAGAGACAGTAGGAGGGCATTCTGGTAAGTGCGTCTGCAAGGGGCCAAGCTTTATGGAAAAGGTGTATAATACTAGCCGCGGAGCTACTCATATGCTTCGTTAAGCAGGTGTGTATTAAGGTGGGTCTAAAAGGTGGATAGAGAGGGTGTTATTCGGGTTTTGATGGGAAGGGCATTCCAGAAGTGTGGGGCAGTCAGTGAGAAAGGTTTAAGGCGGGATAGGGCTTTAGATACAAAGGGGGTAGAGAGAAGACATCCTTGAGTGATGGTGCATAGCGAGAAATTAGGGCTGAGATGTAAGGAGGAGCAGAAGAGTGTAAAGCTTTAAAAGTGAGGAGGAGAATTGAGTGTAAGATGCGGGATTTGATAGGAAGCCAGGAGAGTGATTTCAGCAGTGGAGATGATGAGACAGATTTAGGAAAGAGTAGAGTGATTCTGGCAGCAGCGTTTAGGATAGATTGTAGGGGGGACAGGTGAGAGGCAGGAAGGCCGGACAGCAGGAGGTTACAGTAATTGAGAGGTGAGAGAATGAGAGCCTGTGTCAGAGTTTTAGCAGTTGAACAACAGTGGAAAGAGAGTATCTTTCAGAGGAAAAAGCAACAGGTTTTAGATACGTTTTGAATGTGAGAGGAGAATGTGAGAGAGAAGTCGAGTGTGACCCCTGGGCAGCGTGCTTGCGCTACTGGGTGTATGACAGAACTTCCAACTTTGGGAGGAAGTATGAGGAGCTCTGTTCTGAGTTTAAGTCAGCGGAGGGCCATCCAGGATGATATGGCAGAGAGACATTCAGAAACTTTGGTCTGTACAGCAGGTGTAAGGTCCGGGGTTGAAAAGTAAATTTGTGTGTCATCAGCATAGAGGTGATATTTGAACCCAAGAGATGTGATTAGGTCACCTAGAGAGAGTGTGTACAGAGAAAATAGGAGTGGTCCCTGGACAGAGCAGTGGGGTACCCCCACAGAGAGATCGATAGAGGAGAAGGAGGTTTAGCAGAATAGACACTGAAAGTATGATGGGAGTGTTAAGAGGAGATCCAGGATAGAGCTTTGTTACGAATACCAAGAGTATGGAGAATGTGAAGGAGAGGGTGGTCCAGAGTATCAAATGCTGCAGAGAAATCGAGTAATATGAGCAGAGTGTAATGACTTCTGTTTTTGGCAGCATGAACGATATTAGTTATTTTAGTGAGGGCTATTTCAGTGGAGTGAGCAGTGCGGAAGTCAGATTGTAGAGGGTCTAGGAGAGAATAGGTGGTGAGAAAATGAAGTAGGCGAGAGAATACAAGACGTTCAAGGAGTTTAGAGGAAAAAAGCAGGAGGGAGACAGGTCAATAGTTAGAAAGAAAGGTAGGGTCAAGCTTGCTGTTTTTGAGTAATGGTATGACCGTTGCATGTTTGAAGGAGGAGGGGAAGGTACCAGAGAAGATGGAGGAGTTAAAAATCTGTGTGAGCATAGGGATTATAGTAGGAGCAAAAGGTTTTAGGAGATGGGAGGGAATGGGGTCAAGATGGCAAGTGGTAGATGGAGAAGAGATCAACAGTGACACATCCTCCTCTGTGACTGCAGAAAAAGAGTCAAGAAGGCAGGAGGAGAATTAGGCAGCGGTGTAGGGTGGGAGGATTAAACAGAGGGGATGTTCTGAAATATGGACTCAAACTTTACGTTAAAATAGTCAGCAATGTCCTGAGGTGTGATGGAGGAAGAAGAGGCAGCTGAGGGTGGTCTAAGTAGGGAAGACAGAGAAGAGTCGGCATGGGTTAGACTTGTGCGTGTTGATTAGTGAAGAAAAGTAGGTTTGTTTTGCCTGAGAGGGGCCAAAACTGAAACAGGACGGCATAAATTTGAAGTGAAGAAGTCTGTGAGAGTGTGAGATTTCCTTCAGAGGCGTTCAGAGGAACGAGTGCAGGAACGCAGCATGCACATGTGGGAATTTAACCAGGCTCTGGGGTTAGAAGGGCGAGAATGGCAGAGAGAAAGTGGGGCATGTAGATCAAGAGAGGAGGACAGGGCAGAGTTGTAGTTCCTGACCAGGTTGTCAGGGTCTGGAGCAGGTCTGAGAGAGGAGATGGAGGAGCATAAAGTGGAATCAAAAGCTGGTAGGTTAATAGAGCGTAGGTCTCTGCAGAAATGAGCGGTGGATGGAGATGAGAAAGGGAGACACGAGAGAGAGAAAATGAGATGAGGTGATGGTCAGAGAGTGGAAAGGGGGAAATGGATAAATCAGAGATAGAAAAGTTTGTAGTGAAAACCAGGTCTAGGTAGTGGCAATCCTTGTGGGTGCTTGCTGCAGTCCACTGTTGAAGGCCAAATGAAGAGGTTAGAGAGAGAAGCTGGAAGCCCAAGGGAGCTTCCAGTGTCATCAATGTGGCAGTTGAAGTCCCCAAGGAGAAGAACAGAGTCTGAGGAGAGAAAAAAAGAGAGCCAGGATTCAAAGTGAGAGACAAAGACAGAAGGGGGATGAGTAGAGGTAGGTGGGTGATAGATGACCGCCACATGGACAGGGAGAGGAGAGAAGATCTGGACAGTGTGAGCCTCAAAGGAGGGGAAAGCAAGAGAGGGAGGAAAATTAAGGTTACGGTAACAGCAGAGAGAGGAGAGGAGGAGCCCCACACCTCCACCACTGCCATCAGGGCGCAGAGTGTGGGAGAAAGAAAGGCCACCATAAGAGAGGGCAGCTTCCAGGCCAGAGTCAGATTGAGTGAGCCAAGTCTCAGTTATAGCAAAGAGAAGCAGAGAGTGAGAGAAAAAGAAGTCATGCATAGAGAGGAACTTGTTGGAGAGGGAGTGAGCATTCCAAAGGGCACAGTAGAAAGCGAGAGATGAGGGAGGGTGACAGGGGATGGTTATGAGGTTAAAGGGTTTGGCACCAGAATGAGTAGAAGTTGCATGTGGGAGGCGAGGAAGAGAGCATATAGAAATACGACAGTGACAAGGATTGGGAGAGATATCTCTAGAAGCAAGGAGGAGAAGCATATAATGATGGAGATTTGTAGGGGTGTTGTCATTGTTTTCAAACTCACAAACGTGTTTATTGATAATGAAAAGTTTATTGCATAGTATGATCATACACATTCAAAAGTCTATAAGACTCTCTGCCAGGGGAGGGCCCAAGCAGGCTTTATATACACTTTAGGTTCATTTGTCTAAAATAGGTTACTAGGCAGAATATAATAACCACTCCTTAATTCTTAAACCAATCATCTTACAGATCATTAAAACCTGGTTAAAGCTAGATTAAAACAGTTCTCTATAGGAACCAGACACTTCTTGTTACCAGGAATGTGAGCGTTACTACAGGCACAGACGTAAATCTACTGTGAGTAAAACACATTCAAACCATACACTCATTCTTACACACAAAATGAAGACTGAAAACATACCAGACAAAATGGAAGCAGAACATGGCCTTCAATCCTTCTCCAGAGGACCCCCCCACCCCAGTCCATTTCAGTAATATATTCATTTCAACAGTATACTGATTTCAGCAATATCACTTCATCAGTGTGTTTTAGTGCAGGGGTATAGCTCTGTAGTGTCAGAGGGTGCAGGTAAGAAAGGAGTTCATATGAACTGAGAAGTGGTGAAGGAAGGAGAGATGGAGATATATGAATAGAGTTAGAGACATAATGAGGCTGGGAGAAAGAAGTGCGTAATTTGAGAAGAAGTGAGGTCATAGCAAATATGAATAGTAAAGGCGGCATGGCACTAATAGTTAAGTGTGAAAAAATAGCTAATAATGCTATCATACAGGACAAATATGATTTTTTAAATATATCTTATCCACGTATTCCAGTTTTCTATGCCACACCCAAAATACATAAAAAGTTAGGGGAACCACCCGGTAGACCCATCATATCGGGTATTCAATCTCTTACATCCAATTTATCTCAATTTATCGATTCACATCTGCAGCCATTTGTCACCCGTTTGAAAAGTCATCTGCGTAACACCACAAGTCTTACAAATTCCACGTGAGGTGGAGTGGCGCCCAGGCTATGTGTGGGTGACGGGGGATGTATCATCCCTTTACACCGTCATCGACCATAAGCAAGGGTGCCAGGCGATTTTACAGACATTAGAATCAGATACCAGTATGTCACAATCCCTGAGGAGTTTTCTGTTGGATAGCATCTATTTCATTTTGACCCACAACTATTTTTGTTTTGATTTACAGTTTTTTTCTTCAAATATGTGGTACCGCCATGGGCACGAGGTTTGCACCAAGTTATGCTAATCTCTTTATGGGCCAATGGGAGGAAGAGTTTATTTGGGACAACTGCCCTCTTGGTGCACACCTCGTGCTCTGGTGGCGCTACATTGACGATGTCATATTCATTTGGGACGGGAGTTTAGAACTCCTTGATACATTTATAATTTATTTAAACAATAATCACATGAATCTTAAATTCATTTGTAATTACGACATTCATCATATTAATTTTTTAGATTTAGATATCTTTTCAGTTGAAGGATCTATTCATACCAAGACTTTTTTTAAATCAGTTTAGGCTAACAATTATGTTATGGCCAACAGCCATCACAACCCACAATGGTTGCGAAATATAACTAATAGTCAATTCACCCGCCTGAGGCGCAATTGCTCTAGAGACGAGGATTTTGTGTCAGAGGCGGGTGAACTTACGTAGGATCAAGATTGCAGATAGAAAATACCCTATATCTGCTCTTGAACAATCATTGGCTGAGGTCCAGAAGATTGAAAGATCAAGTCTTTTGGAGTATAAAAAGAAGGACAAAAATATAGATTTTGGTAACAAAGTCTCTTTTATTACCCAATATAACCTCATGGCCCCAGAAATTAAAAAAATCTTTCAAAAACATTGGCCAATTCTTCTGTGAGACAGTGATCTATCAGAAATTATACCATCTAGACCATCAATTATTTTGAAGAAGGCTGCCACCTTTAAGTTTAAATTGTCACCAAGCTGTCCTTTGGGTCATTCCAATATAACATCCAGGTTAAGTAAAAAAATGCTTTACAACCTGTTCTACCTGTACGGCTTGTAGATTTAGTATTGGTGGGAACACATTTAAATCAAATGTCACATCCAAAGTATATAATATTGAAACATCTATAAACTGTCACACCACATATGTAATCTATTTGCTACAATATCCCCGTGGCCTACAATATGTGGGTCGCACAGGGAGAATGTATCAAAGACATGCGTATGAACATATTTATAATATTAAAAAGGGGTTGACAACACATAGAGCCACATCACTTTTTAATACATCATAACAAAGACCCCAAGGGGTTAACCTGTCAGGCAATAGAAACCCATCTGGGAAATTGGAGGGGGGGAGACAAGTTAAAATCTATCAGTAGGAGTGAAGCCTACTGGATATATGAACTTAAGACCTTATTGCCTTAATATAGATTTCGATCCGGGTTCCTTTTTAGTGGGTTGAGTTGTTCATTCACCGTCCAGTATGGGAATATACACATATCCACTAGGACAATATAGTATAATGACATAGGGAGGATAGTTTTTTATGTCATGTTTTATGTCATGTGATCTATTCCCCTCCTATCACAATAGTGAACCAATTTAATATTGTATTTAGAGTTATCATTTAGTATTTTAGTTATGCATGTTCTGTTCAAATTAGGGATTTGTATTGTGAGTGTTTTAATGGTTGTATGTAATTGTGTTTATTGTTTTCACCTGTTAATTGGCTAATTAATGATTGATTGATAATTGCATAGGGTATTTAAATTAGCTATGTCCCTGAGGAAGTGAGGTACTCTCATGAAACGCGTAGGTTTGTGGGTAACTAGAGACTGCTGTTTGCCATTCTGGAGATCGGGACTCTCATTTGGAGTCTGGTTTATGGGTCAACTTTTCTGCTATTGCGCGTGCAGCACAGACACTGCTGGTGGCTCGTAGCATTGAGCTACCACCCCTCCATACGTGCACGCACCGGTGTGCGAGGGAGTGCACGGCCTGCACGCGGGACGACGCGTGAAGTTGAAACCATAGTGATGAATTTCGTCTCAGCAGTGGGCCGCACAGTCGGGGAACGGTCTCTTACCGGTGGGGATTCCAACCCCAAAAGCGGATACCATCTGTAGAGACAGCAGCTGCTGTGCTTATATCCAATTGACATCTTGTGAGAAGGGCTTCAATTTTGCCCATCCGGATAGCAGTCTTTGTTACCTATATGTGTTTGTTACTTTTTATTAAACCAGTTTTTATAGTTGGCCATTTGCAGGTGTTTAGTGTTAGTATGGTTGTTCTAATTTAATTGTGTTGTATGTTTTGTCTTTTAGTTTATAGTTTTTAGTATCCTATACAGTAATACACTATGATTGGTTTTTGTTTTTTTATTTCCATGTGGTGAGACAACCATCAAGAACCTTCAGAGGATTTCTAGTCACTACAGGACTGGTTCATACCATTTGGTCAGGACTATCACTGTTTCATTGAGTGTGTGAGGCGCCGGTTTCTTTTTTCTGTACTAATAATTAAGTGCTGAGATGTGTAGTCTGGGATAGATAATATCCTCCTTTCCAGTGTTGTTCAAATGCAGGAATCAGGGCCAGTAGGTGTTGTTGGCCACTTGTTCACTCCTCTTGACATAGCTTTTAAATTCCAGCACTGAATGCTACTTAAAATGGGCTACTTTAAATATAGCCTGCTTTAAAATCAGGCTGCAAGACAGCATAGGCTGCCATGCTTTAAGTTATATAGCTCTAAGAAGTCACCTGACTGAATTATACTCAGCCCAGCCAGCTTAATTAGTACATGTGAGGCACCTTAAAACAAATGGTATTTCTAAACAGGCTGTTGCCTTGCCTAAGTGTTACAAGCTGAATTTAATTAAGAGACATTAAGGAGGGCATGCGCGGCTGGCTGGAGATGGTAGTGTAATCACACAGCTCCACCAACCTCCGGCAGAATATAGCAATTAAACTATAACAAATCCAACTTTGGAAATATTTGAAACAGCGCTAAGGATCCCTAAACTTTCCCCGGATCAGCACATAAGCCCAAAAGAATTATGGCAGCGACGAGGCAAAAGACCCGGCGCAAGTCAGATGTCCGGGCCTACTTCACCAGCCAAAGCAAGGCTGGGGCAGCGGAGCTGTCGGCAGTATCTGACTCTGACTCGGCCCAGGACGTGGAGGGATCGAGGGCAGCGGCGGAGCAGTCTAAAGTAATAAAAAAAGAGATATCTCGGCTGCTCGTGGATTTGAAATCCTTTTTTAGGGGAGAGGTGGAGGGGCTCCGGCAAGATATCCTACAGATTGGGACAAGGACAAATGAGCTGGAGGAGCGGATGGATGTCAGCTCTAAACAAATCAAGGAAACTAACTCACGGGTGCAAGCCTTGGAGCAGAGAGTGGTTGAACTGGAGTCCCGTCAAGAAGATGGGGAGAATAGGGACAGGCGGAATAATTTAAGAGTCCGGGGGATCCCTGAGGAGATACCGGACCCGGAGGCCTTGCTGACCCGATGGATGGCTTCTATCCTTCCGGACAAACCGGAATCCGATTTGAGGATGGATCGGTGCCAAAGGGCCCTCCGATCAAGACCAATGCCCTCAAATCCCCTAGAGATATTATCCTTCGGCTCCACTACTTCTCCATAAAGGAGGAGGTGAGTAGGATTGCCCGAGCCACCCCTCATATCACCTACAAAGGCATCACCCTCACGGTGTTTCAAGACTTGTCCCCCCTCACTCTGGCACGGCGGAGAGCTGTAGCCCACGTCACGAGGGCATTAAGAGACAGTGAGGTCCATTACAGATGGGCCTTTCCATTTGCCCTAGTGGCCATAAAAAATGGCCGACCGCACGTGCTCAAACACCCATCGGAGGGGGCGGCCTTTTTGAAAAAGCTGGGGGTTCGGGGGACCTCGGACACTGCTCAGGGTGACCAACAGGGGCATAAGGCGGACACTTCACCAAGAAGGCCGGGATCCTCATCCCCAAAGGAAAGGAGACAGGAAAAGGACGGGGGGGGGAGGCAAAAGTCCCTAAGCCACTGATGGAATAAAGATATTGAAGTTATATTGCGCCTGTTGCGGTAAAAAAAGAAAAGTTTATACCCCTCTGAACAGTTGAACAATCACCCCAGCAGGGGACAATTCAAGTGCTAAGATAGCAAGTTACGGGGGCCTACATATTTGACTTTGATCCTGTGGAATTTACACCACTTCTCGGGTCCCAAAATGGCGACTTTCACCTTACCTGGGATGGAAGGAGGAGACAGGGCGAGAGGACTTCCATGGCGGCGGGGTTTTCGGCGGGAGAGAATGCTCCACTAGTGAGACCCACCCAGGGAGCTGCCTTCGGACCCGCCTTCTCTCCGTGAGGATCTGCCTCCGACTGAGCCCGCCTCGCCCAGACCGGTGACGTGGCTGAGCCAGATCTCGCGAGATCGGCAGATGAGACGCAAACAGGGGACCCAGCGGAAGTCGGAGTGACGGCTGGGGGAGACGACGACCCGGAAGTGGAGCGGTCCTCCCTGGCGGGGGCGCGCGAATTCCGCCGCCGGGGAGAGGCATACGAGGAAGCAAGGGGCTGGGGACTGGAACCTTGATGGCGGCGCGAGAGGCGGAGGTCTCATTATTTAGAGGAAGTTGGCCGCGGAGGTGGAGGGGGGGATGTTGGGAGTGCGGGTGGGACCCAAGAGTGATGAGAGCACCAATGTGAGTTGGGACCTGTAGGGGTGTTAAGGGGCCCGGACATAATAATTAGACAACACCAAACCTCTGACAGGAAGTAGAAAATTCCCGTGCGCTCTACCTTATGAGAGCCGGCTGGGGTCAAGGGCATGAGGGATACTATATCGGATGAAGAGGGGGTTGTTGACTTAAGGGAGTAATTCGATTAGGGTTTATAGAGATAGAGTAGGGAGTGAAACTGGAGAGAGAAAGGGGAGATAGGGGTAGTTATGGTTAACGTTTTACATAGATTAGTGGTTAGCAGTCAGGTTTTGGCTAGCATGACTGCCGGCGGGGGGGGGGGAGTAGTTACCACTCTGCCTGCAGGTATGGGCGTCAACTCCAGGAGGTGGGGCATGACCTACCTACCTGGCAAGGACCCGGATGTCTATGGCCGGTATTTGGAGTCATGGAGCTGGACCAGGGGGGAGGGGGGTCCAGGGAGAGAAGATCTCTACCGGGCAATGAACCTGAGGTCCAACAGGACCAATACGGTTCTTTTTGTTTTTATGTGTGATATGTATATGTGTTTTTCCCTCATGTTTTATCCCTTCCTCACCCCAGCCCCAAAAGGCGAGAGACAGAAGCCGCTCTATAGGTACCAGCATTACGAATCACAAGTCCATCGAGAGTCCGGGGGTCTGGGTAAACGCAAGTTTGATTATAAACTACTGCCACACACACACCACACCATACCATGGTGGTAATTTTTATTTCACAAAATGCCAAGGGGCTCAATAGTCCACATAAGAGGAGGGTCGCCTTCTCGGAGTTTAAAAGGAGAAAGGCAGATGTGGTCTTCCTCCAGGAAACACACTTCAGCTCACGGAACAGCCCAAAATTCCTAGACACACACTATCGACAGTTCTACCTATCGTCAGGTGAGAAAAAAAAGAAAGGAGTAGCTATACTGATACATAATAATACCCCCTTCCAGGTTGAAAAGATCAAAAGAGATCCTAAGGGATGGTACATTGTGCTGGTAGGACTCCTCAAGCAGTCTAGAATAACGCTGGCATGTGTATACGCACCCAGTGAAGGACAACCATACTTCTTCGACACATTCTTCCAGAAGCTACAGCAGTGGGCTGAGGGACATATAGTCTTGGGTGGAGACTTCAATACGGTCATAAACCCGAGCAAACTATGAGGAGGGAGGGAAATATCCCCTTACTGAAGGGACTAAAACGAATTGGTCTAGTGGACATATGGAGAGAGCAGCACCAAGGAGACCGTAGCTACTCCTTCTATTCCCATCCCCATGACAGCTACAGTAGGATTGACCACTTCTTTGTATCGGGCAGAATGGTCCCACAAATCTCCGACACAAGCATACATGATATTACATGGTCGGACCATGCATCAATAGAGCTAAGATGCAGTCAAATTGGGTCTGTTAAGCCAGGAGCAAACTGGAAGCTAAACGAATCTATAATTAAAATTCAGGATATACAGAAAAAAGTCAAAGCCGAAATTTCGGACTACTTCCGGACAAACAGTGGTAGTGTGGATTCCCAGTCTATGTTATGGGAGGCCCACAAGGCCACGATACGAGGGGTTCTAATTGGTATAGCTGCGGGTAGAAAAAAGAGAAAGGAAGCCAAATTAACTCAGCTATATCAAAGGTTACACGAGCTCTCTATACTACATAACCGGACAGGTAGAGATGATACATTGAAGGAGCTGAAGGATGTTAGGATTGAACTAAATCTCCTCCTTACCTCCAGAGCTGAGAAAGACATGAGTTGGACGCAGAGGAAGTTTTATGAGAAAGCTAATAAACCGGACACTATGCTAGCCACCAGACTCCGAAATCGGAAACCAAATTTTAATATTCATTCTATTAAGACAGCAGAGGGGCGGGTCTCCTCTAACCCCAAAGCTATAGTGGGGGAGTTTGCGAAATTTTACGCACAGCTATACAATGGGGAGAAGGTGGTTCACAACGCTAAGACAAGCAGTAAACTGCGGAAATTCTTAGCGGACGCAGCCCTACCACAATTGACCAGATTTGGCAATCCAAAGCGACTTTTCAAGGGAGGAATTGGCAGCGGTAGTAAAAAAATTTAAAAGCGTCAAAAGCCCCAGGCCCGGATGGGTTCTCCAACCTGTATTATAAAAAAATTATCGGAGTCTTAGCTCCACATATGCTCCGGCTGTTTAATGGAGTGCTTGCAGGAGAGCCTTTCACGGGGCAGATGCTCCAGGCGTCAATTTCAGTAATTCATAAAGAGGACAAAGATCCCACTAGTTGCCAAAGCTATCGGCCAATATCATTAATTAATACGGATGTTAAAATCTATTCTAAATTACTGGCCAACAGATTAAATGTAATCCTGCCGATGCTTATTCATCCGGATCAAGTTGGCTTCATTAGAAATAGACAAGCGGCCGACAATACTAGAAGGATTGTGGATATAATAGACTTTATAGGAGCCAACGAGATTCGAAGTGTAGCCTTAAGCCTAGATGCGGAAAAGGCCTTTAACAGGATTGATTGGCCATACTTGGAGTCCACGCTTGGAGCATTTGGGTTTGGAGGCATATTCCGACAGGCAGTCAAAGCATTATATGCTGCACCAGCAGCTACGGTGGTCCACCAGGGATTCCCCTCAGATTTATTTCCAATTAAAAGTGGCACGAGGCAGGGATGCCCGCTTTCGCCCCTGCTATTTGCCTTATGCATTGAGCCACTTGCAGCACAAATTCGGAACAACGCTGATATCTCTGGGGTACAAATCCAATCTCAGGAACACAAAGTGGCTTTGTACGCAGATGACATCATTCTAACCCTTACTAAGCCACTCATCTCGCTACCCAATCTGTTCGAGCTTCTAGAGCGTTTTGCCCAGATCTCTGGATTTAAAATAAATCAGACTAAATCAGAGGCCTTAAGCCTCAACATACCTAGAGAAATGGAGAAGCTGATAGAACTCAATTTTGAGTTTAGGTGGCGTCCTTCCTCCATGAAATACTTAGGAGTGCATATCACGAAAAAGGCAAGCTCTTTGTATCAGGCTAACTATCCCAAACTGTTGAGGACTCTCAAAAAGAGCTACAGGATTGGAAGGCATATGGTATTTCTTGGTTGGGGAGAATCTATAGCGTCAAGATGAATATCCTTCCCCGGATTCTATATCTGTTCCAAACTCTCCCGATAGCCGTGGTACGAGCAGACATTACAGGGCTCCAAAAATCAATCTCACAATTTATTTGGAACGGTAAAAAACCACGGATTAAAGTAAAAATGATGCAGAAAGCTAAGGAAGCTGGTGGCCTGGCGGTTCCGAGCGTTATATCCTACTACAAAGCGGCTCAGTTGTGCCAAATTACGCAGTGGCATGGAGATCCTGAGCTCAGGCGGTGGGTGGCGCTGGAGAGGGAGGTGTGCGCCCCGCTTGAGCTCAAGGACCTGATCTGGTACCCGAGGACACGGGTGAAGGATGTACTCATTCCACTGACCTCTGTTCTCAACGCACTCTCGGTTTGGGAGGCTTCTAAAGGTAATCGATCGATAACCTCCAAACACACACTTATGGCTCCCTTATACGGCAACCCAGATTTTGCTCCTGGTTTGGCAAACAAGAGTTTTCCGCTTTGGCGCAAATTGGGGATTAGGCGATTGAAGGACCTGGAGGTTAGTGGCAAGATTAAATCCTTTGAGCTATTACAGTCGGAAACAGACATACCTAACACTGAATTTATGAGGTACCTCCAGGTTCGGGCATATTACAACGCACACCCGGTGAGACCACCGTTAACGAATTTTGAACAGCTCTGCGTGCGCGGGACAGACACGCGGGGACTGATCTCTGCCTTATACAGAGGGGTGGTGAATACTGACTCGGACAGGACAGCCAAACCCCGTTTTATGGTTCAGTGGGAGGAGGATTTACAGGGCAGATTAGAGGACGAGGACTGGTCTGCGGTGTTTAAAGCAAAATTCAGCTGGACCCGTGGCTATTTTTATTAGGCAAACCTACGAATGAGGTATCTAGATCGGGTAACAAGCTGATAGCACATTTTGCTACCGCTATGAGGTGTGAGACCGCAGCATTGTGGAATCAGAATGCGATTCCTTCTATAGACAAAATCAGAAACAGAATTTGGTTCATATGCCGAATGGAGAAGTTAACGAGCTTAGTTAACGATTCGGCCGATAAATTCGAAAAAGTCTGGTCATTATGGTTGGCTCAGACTGATATCCAGGGGGTGAATGATGCCACAATATGGCTTTGATAGATTTAGGTGAGTTCTCCTTGGATGGGTGGCGGGGAGCTAGATATGACAGACAGACAGAAGGGATCCCCCAGGGACTTAGCGATATTCTAAATAGATAGAAACAGAAAGCTGAAGTGGAACTATTCCAGAGACCTCTGGGAGGTGGTAAAGAGCAGGGCGTCAGTAGTGGTGGTGTAGGGCACCTGAAAACACGATAAAAGTGGTTCTGCTTCGCCGATCCCCTTCCCCCTCCCCCCTCCCCACCTTCCCTCCCCTTTTTTCTCCACTGTTGTCGTGGGTTTGTTGATGTTTTGTCCTGTTGTCTCCCCATCTTGTGTTTGTTTTATGTAGTTTGTCCCTGATAGTTAGGTGTATACTATGAACAGTTATCAATATCCTGTATTCTCATGTCTGTATGCACAAAAAACTAATAAAGACAAAGTTGAAAAAAAAAAAGAGACATTAAGGAGGAAAAACTAAATTTCTATGTATCAAATCCAAAATTCTTGACCTTGTAGCGCTTTGTCTGACTTTTCTCTTCAATCCTCATTCAAACCCTGCCCGTTAATATAGAATAAGCGCATTGGAGGTTAACGCGGCCACAGCTTTATTAACCATAATGATACAGTCAAACAGTTTAACTCACACTTTACCCTGCCAGAGTACTGAAACCAATTAACAGACCAACAGAATCCAGCTATGGTTCCATAACCCCACCAGGTACAGCCAAGCACACTGACTCGTCCCAAATGAATCAACCCCTCTGAGGCAGTGCCCTGTCGTCTTACCCGCACAGCGTATACATCTCACATAGGCATCAAAATATGACAATACCAAATCTGACTGGGTTTTATCCCACCAAGTGAACCAAACTTGCCGCCATAACCAGGTCTATTTATATCCTTAATTTGGTCCTGGTGCCTCCAGCTCCCAACTCTTCTCCAACTCCTCCGGCATCATGTTAAACAGATCCAATCCCAAATCTTAAAGATCAACTCAATCTCCTCTATATTACCACGTTATCTGAGTCAAAATCTGCGTGGCAAACGACCCTGTCACTCAGTTGCCACACAAACTTTACCATCGCATTATTCATTTTCCTTCTGCTTCGTTCAATCGCTTTGACATCCTGAGCCCAACACCAAACTCTCCAAAATACCATTTCCGACAAAATTAACCTCAAACCATTCAAACCCAGCAACTGAGTTAGTTCCCTCTGAATTGCATGCATCCAATCCAATGACTATTTTGCCACCACATACTCACCCCCAAAGTACATCAACACTGCCTGGGGAGCCCTCCTATCCCTAGCAAAAATCAACAACTCTGGCAACAAGTGCAACTATGTCATCCCTTTTACCCCATCACAACAGTGCAGTCGGTCCATCTGCATACTCATATTCTTTCCATAAGTACAAACATCAACCCGCTTTGCAGCCCAGTGCACATGCAAATCTCCTACTATCCATATGTCTACAGCCTACCAAACTAAAATAAACATAACATGTCAGATAGTCATAACAATTTTAATCCCACTAAAGATGCACTTAGCTCTCGAAGAGATTAGACCCCCACTGACCCAAACTCTGAATTGCCTCACTTCCCGTCCCAGATGGAGCCACCGCTGTCATGGCCCATAACCGAAACAAATGCATTCCATACCTCTCACTGCCCAACCCCAAATGTTGCAGACATTGCTGAAAACCCTTCTGAATTGGAACCTTTTGAGAAAGAGAAAGAGTAGAATTTGAGAGGGAAGTGGTTTGGGATTGAGGGAGAAGGAATGAATGAGAAGAGGGAGTGAGAGGAGGGGTGAATTGAGTGAGAGAAGAGGGGAGGAAAAGGGAGGAAGAGTGAGCGAGAGAAGGTGCAAAAGAGAGGGGGCATACAATAGAGGTGATTTGGTGCTCAAGCATGGAATCCCATTAGATTATGTTGTGAAAGGAACACTTCTGGGACATAAGATAATTCAACCTAATAAGGAGCTCCAGTTGCCCTGAAGGCAGGGGTAAATGCACAAAAACACCCCCCCTAACCTCATTGGGCTGGCCCCAGGTAAGTACTCACGAATGTGTCACCAGTGGTCCCTCACATTCTGCGTGCTGTTGCCAATAGGGAGAAGTCCAATGCAATGTAGGTTGGTGCAACGCACAGCAAAAAATGTGATGGCAGGTCTGGCAAAAATGTTTCTTTATTATGTGGACATAAAAACAGAAGGCTGCAACCTTCTACGCATTTCGTGCAGACAAATTGCACTTTATCAAGAAGTGTATCAACATGGTATACAACATGTTATATATAGGGGGACAGTCCGCCGATTTTGGCGCCAAACTCGCTCATTGGGAGCCTCATGCTAATTAAACAAATAGTGTGTAGCTGTGAGAGCATGTGGGAATGGCTAGTTACCTGTTAGCACTCGCAGGAGAGCCGCCTCCAAACACACTGCTCGGTGACACGCACCGCACTGCAAAGGAGGGCCAATTCTCGCGAGATGCGCCTCAAGCAAGCCACGTTCTTGCCGCGCATGCGCAAAGCAAAAATCTCAAAAATCTGTCCTGAATCACACGAGCAGTACCCACAGGGTCCTAAGTGCTCCCGCATGCGCCCCCATGCTAGTCTGTGACTTGGAAAAAATAACTACAATTGATGTATACCCAGCCACACAACAAGGATGTCAATGGGGATGCCTATAAAACCTACTGACACCCACATTGCTAATCCACGGCGCGGTTGGGGGGGAAAAGGGAGAAGGGAGGGGGGACGGAAAAGAAGGGAGAGGGGGAATAAAGAAGGAGAAAGAAAGGGATAGGGGGAAGTAAGGGGAGAGAAAAATGGGAGGGGGGGGGAGGGGGGGAGGGGAGGGGAAAGGGAGGGGGGGGGGGAAAGAGGAAGGGGGGAGAGAGAGAGGGGGGAGGGGGGGAAGGGGGAAAAGGGGGGGGGGAAAGGAAAGAAGAAGAGGGGGTAAAAGGAGAGAAAATGGGAAGAAAATAGAAAAAAATAGAAAAAATGGGAAGGATGGGAAAACCCACTAATCTTGAAATGTATTAATAATCCAAGTTGGGGGCCAAACTAGGCAGACTGTACACCACATATGCAAAACATACATTGATTGTGAACATAGAAACAAAAAGTATAGAATAAGACATAATAAAACATTTTTTTTTTTAAATCTAACTTATACCTATATTAAAAACATATAAGCAGCCTTCCTGAAGAACAGAGGATAACTGCTAAATTGGAAGTACATATATTCAATTTTTCAAACCGTGAAAGGAGAAAAGTTATATACAATAATACTTATTCGGTTTATCCAAAAAATGGGAATGCTGTTTGACTTATATTGTTAATGAATGCAACCATAATAATTTCATACACTCCAAAACCTTCTTTGAACATTCATTTGTTATAGACTGATTAGTCAAAAACAAAGATACAAAGTTATTACGGTTAGTGTACACAATACAATGCAATGATGACCTTGGAGAGGTGAGACTATGCATAATACAGAAAAATCTGACAATGGATTACTTTAGAAAATGATTAATGCTCCATTCAATGTTAATTCCATCTGGAAAACGAGTTTTTAGCATGAAGATCCAGAATGATTCCCTGCAATCTAACCGTTGTGTCAAATCGCCGCCCCTCATTTTGGGTAAAATTCTCTCAATTCCCATAAATGAAAAGCTCTCGGAGCCGCCCTTAGCACATTCTGAGAAATGCTTGGAGACCGGGTGCACCAAGTCTCCTCTCTTAATGAGTCTAAAATGCTCTTGCATTCTGATCTTGAGGGACCTTGTTGTCCTTCCGACATATCTTTTCCCACAGCCACAATTTATCACATAGACCACAAAAGATGTATTGCAATCAATAAAATTATTTTCTTCCCATTTTCTCTCCTTTTACCCCCTCTTCTTCTTCCCTTTTTTCCCCCCCTTTTCCCCCTTCCCCCCCCCTCCCCCCTCTCTCTCTCTCCCCCTTCCTCTTTTCCCCCCCCCTCCCTTTCCCCTCCCCTCCCCCCCTCCCCCCCTCCCATTTTTCTCTCCCCTTACTTCCCCCTATCCCTTTCTTTCTCCTTCTTTATTCCCCCTCTCCCTTCTTTTCCGTCCCCCCTCCCTTCTCCCTTTTCCCCCCCAACCGCGCCATGGATTAGCAATGTGGGTGTCAGTAGGTTTTATAGGCATCCCCATTGACATCCTTGTTGTGTGGCTGGGTATACATCAATTGTAGTTATTTTTTCCAAGTCACAGACTAGCATGGGGGCGCATGCGCGAGCACTTAGGACCTTGTGGGTACTGCTCGTGTGATTCAGGACAGATTTTTGAGATTTTTGCTTTGCGCATGCGCGGCAAGAACGTGGCTTGCTTGAGGCGCATATCGCGAGAATTGGCCCTCCATTGCAGTGCGGTGCGTGTCACCGAGCAGTGTGTTTGGAGGCGGCTCTCCTGCGAGTGCTAACAGGTAACTAGCCATTCCCACATGCTCTCACAGCTACACACTATTTGTTTAATTAGCATGAGGCTCCCAATGAGCGAGTTTGGCGCCAAAATCGGCGGACTGTCCCCCTATATATAACATGTTGTATACCATGTTGATACACTTCTTGATAAAGTGCAATTTGTCTGCACGAAATGCGTAGAAGGTTGCAGCCTTCTGTTTTTATGTCCACATAATAAAGAAACATTTTTGCCAGACCTGCCATCACTTTTTTTGCTGTGCGTTGCACCAACCTACATTGCAGCGAAAGAGAGGGGGGACAGAGAGGGGGTGTAAGAGAGGGAGGGGAGAGGGGGAAGAGTGTGAGTAATAGAGAGGAGGAAGAGTGAGGAGGGGCAGTGAGTGAGTGAGAGGGAGGGAGTGAGCAAAAAATGGGGAGTGAGTGAGCAAGAGAGGGAGGAAGGGAAAGAGGGAGCAAAAGAGGGGGAATGAGAGAGCAAGAGAGGGGGAGTGAGTTAACAAGATAGGGGGAAGTATAGGGGATGTAAGAGAGGAAGGGGAAAGGTGAGAGAGGGTAGGAAGAGAGAGAGGGAATGAGAGAAAGGGGAGGAGAGAAATACATATGGGGAGGGAGGGGATGGGAAAGGGGACTGTAAGAAGGGGGAGAAAATAGAGGGTGGTGTGAGAAGGTGGAGAGAAATAGAGGGGGGTGAGGTAGCTAAACCTCCTCCTTTCTTGAAGACATTAACCAATTTCCTCACCATAGCGCCTCAAAAAACACCACGAATACTATGCTGAAGAGCTTACATTGGGATGAACAAACCTGTTCTGTCGGCCTTCCAAAACCTGCAAAGTTTCTGGTCTCCTATCCACTGAAGCCGAAATCTGCTTCCAACTGGCCACTGCTCTCCACACCATAAACACTGTAGAGATGTTCTCCAAACACAGTAATCTTAGGGAAAATGACACCCCAGCCATCTTCCTTTACACTGAACCCCAAGTCAGACTCCTGTCTCTTAGATACAAAATAAAACCAAATGTTGCTCCTGCACTATACCGTCTCTGACCCTTCCCTTGTACCAAATCGACATAATCCCTCCATGATTAGTATACGCAATCAACATACATGGTGCAACAGAAGCCGCACCAGGTCCATCTATCTTTCATCTTCAGCTCACACAGTACTAGAGGGCAGTGTTGACAGTACCAATCGGTATCTGGAGTCAGCCTTCTGAAGTCCCCTAACTGTAGGCCGGACAAAGCATCTGCAATCCCATTAGACACCCAAGTACATGCCCTGCCCGAAAATAAATGTTCTCCTTTAAATTATCCAGTACAAAAGCCCTCAACAGTGCCACCACAAAGGGGACATGGAGCATATAAGGGTTCCCGGTCCGCGTCTTTTCTGGAACTTGTTCTTACGTGGCTATTGCGGCCATCTTGGTTCCTGGAAAACCTCTTCCTGTAGTTGGTAATTGAAAGCAGAGGGTCAGGAGCGCACACTCATCCAGGTTTATATATAGTGGGGAAAGAATACAGTATATACAATAGTGCAATAGAGTATATGACAGTATTCTTAATAAATGTTTGAAGTTATCTCACTCACATTTGATGTGAGCAATGTAGGCCTTGTGGTTGTTATGAGTAACCAACTCAGATTTAATGGAGGTTATGTTGTCCATCAGGAACGTGGGACGGAGAAACCCATGGCATAGAAAGAGATGACACAAAAATGGTGCAGATTGCTTTAGAAAAATAAAATATATAAAAAAAATAGTTGAACTCACAAACAAAGACTGGATGTAAACATTGGGACCACCCTGGGTCAGACAGTGAAGAAGAGTCCAAATACTCCTTCCTTCTCTGGGGATCCCCTCGTGGCGGCCGTCCACAGTGGGTCACAGGAAGCAAGGATCCAATCCTAGGCAGACAGTCCCTCAAAGTACACAAATGCTCAACAGCCCTCCTCTGGTTTGTGGTATTTGCCCTACACGTTTCCTGCCAGTGTTGCCTTCCTAAGAGATATAAGAGTAACCCCCCCCCCCCCCCTGCTAGGGACTACTAGTAGTTGAGGGGTTAATGACCCTAGAGGGTTAACTGCATGGTCTTGTAACCAGTGATGTCACCACAGGGAGATGGGAAGATATATATAACGTCCCTGAGTGTTCTAGAAGCAGGTGCATTGGGAGTAGCAGTTGGAGCGGATCTCACTGTAAGTCATGTAAATATGTGTAAGAGACGTGTGCAGAAGTACGCAATGGAGACCATTTAAAGTGAAACTAAAATTAGGCTTTATTGCGCCTGTCCCTTTAACACAGCAAAACATTCCAAATAAGCCAAAGAAAAACCTACTCCACTTTGGAGAATATCTACACATGTAGTCCAGCCCTCTCTAACTGGGTGGTTAGCTAAGCTAATTACCAGCCAAAATATATATATACAGATATATAACAGTCCCATAAGAAAGTCTTACCTGTATCTTGTAGTTGTAAGGGAAGGCCTATCTGCTCTCCTGGGTCCGCACCCTTGTGTGCTATAGCAATATCAGGATCCAGGTTTAGAAATCTTGTCCTTTTGTCTTGCTGTCAGCCTGCAGTCTCTTTGCAGCTCAAGACATCTGTTTGTTCCACAGGTAAGCCCAGTTGTGGACTAGAGAACTCTCTCTAGTCCTTCCTGGGTCAGCTCCAATTGTGAGCTGAGGAATCCTCTTCCTGTGTCTCACATGACACTATTTCACAGAGCTCTTATTAGGCAGGTGAAGTTGGTTGATTGCTGGTGGGCAATTAACCAGCACACTGCTGGATTAGAGGCAAGTTCCTGTTACAATATGTTTAAGTGTAAAGAGGTTTTTGATTGCAATCTGCGCTTGTGCTGTCCTTAGAGAAGTAGTTCTATACTTTTGCTGCCTTCCGTAAGGAGAACTCCTTAATCTCCTCAAATGTGTGAGCTCCCAAAGGAGGCTCTCACAGCAAAAGACACAAAGAAAAACGGAGAGGGCGCACTAAGTATAGGCAATATAAATTTATATCATAAAAATATTCCAACAGTTACAATAATCAAACAATATAAAGAAAAAAATTCACTTACAATCTAGCTAAGAGGCTGCTGAGGTATAACTGGGATATCCGGAGATGGGATCCAAAGGAGTAGAGTCCGGGTCCGGACCGATGCTCCAATGGTCGCATTCTCCTGTCTCCACCGGTACACTTCTCAGCTCGTGGACACTCCGCAGCAGCCCCTCGTGACCTACATTGTAAGTTATTTTTTTCTTTATATTATTTGATTATTGTAACTGTAGTTATCCAATATTTGTGGAATATTTTTAATTATATAAATGTATATTGCCTATACTATAGTGCGCCCTCTTGGTTTTTCTTTGTACACGTATGTCTAAGTGTATACTGTAGTTATGTTTAGTAAGCATGTCCTGTCACCTTTATTGTTTCAGTTAGGGAACGTGCCCTTTATAGATAGAGGTAAGAAGGTGATCCAGGGCACAGCGGATTTCACAAAAAAAATTAATTTATTTTGTTATAACACAATGTTTCGGCCCTAACAAGGCCTTTATCAAGTGACTGGCATGTGATAAAAACTGAAATGTCCAATATAAGTAGACTCCAAATCAGTGAAATAAGCAAACATCCCCCCCCCCCCACCGACACTAATCACCCCATGTGAGTCCAATGAAGCAACTCCAATCCTCTTCCGAGCTGTACTTGGAACACAGATGCGTTCCGGCACCTGGTAACTACCGCATAAGTACTGTACTGTACTGTATCTATCTATTATTATTGTTATCGCGTAATATTTATATAACTCTATTCTATATAGTATCTATCTATTTTTATTGTTATCGCTGTATATTTATATAACTCTATTCTGTACAGTATCTATCTATTTTTATTGTTATCGCTGTATATTTATATAACTCTATTCGATACAATATCTTTCTATTTTTGTTGTTAACATGAATAAATGGAGAAACAAAGCGCACAAGCAAAAACGGAGCAGGAAGGACCCAGAATCAAAAATAGACTAAAAGGGCACTTTAATGTGACAAAAGACCCATCCAACGCGTTTCGAACGTCACAGCGTTCTTTTTCAAGGATAAAACATAGTGTAATAACATCCATTAAATACCCTATTACCTGTAAACAGATTCGCGCCAAAAACGGAGGCACGATGACGTCATGACGCAATGCGCGTCATCGCGCATGCGCAGAGCAATCCGGCACCGTCTAAGGGCAAAACTGTCCATGCAGGCAGTGTGGTGTATTATTAGTAAAGGCAATGCATAGGATAACACAGTGATTCTAATAGTATAATGAGCAGGCAGATACATACCCAAAACGGACAAACAATGACGTCATGACGCAATGCGCATCACCGCGCATGCGCAGAACGACATGGCGCCGTCTGAGGGCAAAATAGTCCCTGCAGGGAATTGAAGCAATACAAGTAAGGGCAATAATATGGCAATTATATTTTCTAGCACCAACACATTTCGTAATAATTTTGTTTTTTATAAAAGATTTGTGGATGACTTAATTATTATTTGGAAACGGGATGTCACTACACTTTAAAGTTATTAAAAATTTGGTTTATCAATTAATTATTATTTGGTCATATTATACACTTGATTCCCCTTTTTTTGCTTATATTATATTCCTTTGTGTTCATTTTACATATATTATACATATTGGTATTACCTTTTATTTTATGTGTATTATCATTATTGGTCCCCTGTTATTTCACTCCAAATCAGTATTGTTTTCGTTCCTTATTTCAATTATTGGTTGTTTTGTTTTTAATTATTCCAATCCTTTTGTATTATACATTTTAACATATTTTATGGTTATATGCATTTTTAAATATATTTTTTTCTGATCGCTTTTTGATTAGTTGAAGAGATTCATTGGTCTGCTCATTGTTTTTGTCCTTTGACATGTATTTTTGTCCCATTATGGTTGCCGTATTATTGCCCTTACTTGTATTGCTTCAATTCCCTGCAGGGACTATTTTGCCCTCAGACGGCGCCATGTCGTTCTGCGCATGCGCGGTGACGTGCATTGAGTCATGACGTCATTGTTTGTCCGTTTTGGGTATGTATCTGCCTGCTCATTATACTAGAATCACTGTGTTATCCTATGCATTGCCCTTACAAATAATACACCACACTGCCTGCATGGACAGTTTTGCCCTTAGACAGCGCCGGATTGCTCTGCGCATGCGCGATGACGCGCATTTCGTCATGATGTCATCATGCCTCCGTTTTTGCCGTGAATCTGCTTGCAGGTAAGAGGGTATTGAATGGATGTTATTACACTATGTTTTATCCTTGAAAAAGAACGCTGTGACGTTCGAAACGCGTTGGATGGGTCTTTTGTCACATTAAAGTGCCCTTTTAGTCTATTTTTGATTCTGGGTCCTTCCTGCTCCGTTTTTGCTTGTGCGCCTTGTTTCTCCATTTATTCCTGTTTACTACAATATTGGAAGCTGCACAGCCTGCCTACCACTCCTAGGACCTGTGAGTATTGCTTATTATTCAGGGGAACCTGCCAATGAGACTGATTGTGGGTGGACTTGTACCATCTACCACCTGTCTTCAGGAGAATAGTACCCATACTAGTGGTTATTATGTACTAATACCATTACTCATTTTTTATACCTTGGATTAGTGGTTAAAAAAATTGACTTACAACATTCTGTTATTCCTGGCATTGGAGCGCTTTAGCCTATTTTCTCTATCTTGCCATAGTATTTCAGGTTGGAGCTGCACATGCAAAAGGTTTTTTTAGGAGCTTATTACACATTTTTTTAGAGGAAGGACCCTGTATGGAAATATATGATCACATAATTTTTATATCTCACTCTTGTTTGTGACTTGAGCACCCCTTTTTTACTGTTACTACATCCATTATGGAGGAACCAGGGGATAACGTGGATGATTCAAAAGAAATTCCAAACACATATTTTTTCAATTGTTGTGATGATACACAGAGGAAGAAACAAGCTTTGCGTGTGTTTGACAATATTGTGGATTTGGATACTACTGACATTTCTGACCTTAAGATCCATTTTCAAAAATTGGAAAGATTGTTAATCCACAAAAATCGCTTATGGTGGGTATTATAAGCTTGGAAAATTATGCTAAATGTAAAAGAATACCCAGAGGATTACGGGTCAAGAAAGCTCCATCCTTTGGCTTTCCGGATTTGGATTTAGAGAGCAAATGGGTCGCAGTCTTAAATGACTGCTCTTTTCGTTTAATGGATTTAACAGTGGCACAGAAAGTTAAAGAGAAAGATCAGCTTTATATCCAAATCACAGATTTGCAGAAAAATTTATACAGTTTCAAAGATTTAAAGGGTTTCAGGAAATTTGATCTTATTCTCTCCAAAACGGTAAAAGATATTGAATGTGGCATCATGTCTAAGAAACAAAGCAAATACGACAGAGACAGATATGATTATGAAAAGAATCAAGTTTACCATTGGCAGAGAATAAATTCCATTCATGATACAGTAGATCCAATAAGAAAGACAATTCTAGTATTCATCTTAGATCTACTCCCAATAAATCTATCTTGAAAACCAAGAATTTGGAATATCCAAGTGGCGAATCTGACATTTCAGATGCAGAAACTGCCTCTACTTCTCACTCTGTATCTTTTGTCAATATATTTGAGAATGATGGTCATCGTGGTCGTGGTGCCCCCTCCAGGGGAAGAGGGAGAGGTAGTCGTACCTTTTGGGGTCAGCCAACTAGATCTGGAAGGCCCCTGAATCCACCCATGATGTATGCTCTTATCATCAACCAGATAATCAACAAAGACAGCAACAACAACAAAAATCTTTCCCTTTATTTCAAAAGGACACAAGAGAATCAGAAGAGGGAAGAGGGGGGGGAGGAGGAGGAGGTTACAGGTCCGCTTCCAAACGGAAGAAATTTTGAGTGACTTTCCCAATGTTATTAATATATCAGGAACCACTCTCTCCCCTATTGAGATGTCACTTTTGGATAAAGGCCTCAAATTTTCACCAGCTACGAACTTTGATTTATTTGATACTACCATTGATGTGTACAAATTTGTTCGGAAATTATCCTTAAAAAAGTTTTTTAATAAATTTAGTCCAAATGTTACTGGGTCAACCGGAGATGGTGACTTTGATGGGGGGACACCACTCGTAACCGAGAGTGATGTCCCCTCATCAGACTCCGTTCCTCCGGTATCTACTGTATTGCATACTTTTAATGATTTTTGTACATTACAGGATATGAATGATCTTCTGTCTGAGCAGACTGCAGATGAAATTATTATACCTACTTTTTCTGAATGGAATTCGGGCCTAAAAAAGAACTCTATCTTCTATCCCACTCATGTCAAAGGTCAATTCTTAACAATGTTTGAAAACTTGGTTATCAGGGACCTTCATCTTCTAGCTCAGGGGTTTTCTTTTTCACGTATTAATTATGACAATTTGAATCAAGGTGAACGTTTAGCTTTGAAATCTTTACAAACTAATGACTCATTGGTCATAAAGAGTGCGGACAAGGGTGGTGCTGTGGTGGTACAAAGCAGAGACAGTTATGTCAAAGAGGCTTTAAGCCAACCTGATGATGGCTTGACCTACCTTGTGTTACCCGCCGATCCCACTCCGCACTTTTTAGAAGCCCTTGTTGAACTGGTTGACTCAGGTGTCATTATGGAAGTTCTTTCCAATGATGAGGTTAAATATATTGTTCCTTCACAGCCTATTATTCCTGTCTTCCACCATCTCCCAAAGATCCACAAGACATTGGTCGACCCTCCTGGTCGGCCAATTGTCTCTAGTATTGGATCTTTGGGAGATGGTCTGTCAAGATATGTCAATAGTTTTCTTCAACCCTTTGTTAGGAAATTACCCTCCTTTATATTGGATTCTGGTGATCTTCTTAGTCAAATTAAATGTGTCACTTGTGATAATCATTATCTGTGGGTAACACTTGATGTTACAGCTCTTTATTCAGTTATACAACATGATCACTGTAACAGGGGACTTATCCCTGTTCAGTAATGTGCCTTTAATCTAGCAGTGTGGAAGTTAATTACTAAACACCACCTGCCTGATTAGATTGCTTACAAAAGCCTGCCTTTGAGACAGGAAGTGACTCCTTAGCTCTGACTGAGAGCTGACCTTTGGAGACAGCACATGTCTTGAGCTCTGCCCAGCATAGCTGATTGCAAGACACCAAACAAGACTTCTAAACCTGGATGCTGATATTTTCTGTGCACGCACGGGTGCGGTTCCAGGAGAGCAGAGAAGCTTACTCTACAGAAGCTAACAGATAAGACTTTCATTATTAAGAGACTGCTTATATCTGCTTATTTTCATGCTATGTGTTTGGGGTTGGGAGAAATGCTTAACTAATGGAGATGTGAACTAATTGCATAGGATTTCACTAGAAATACTCCCAAGTGAATGGAAGCTTTGTTCCCCCCCCCCTGTGTTTGGATAATTTCCTGATGAAAAGGAACAGGCACAATAAAGCCTATTATAATTTCACATTATAAAGCCTCCTAATTGTGTACCTCTGTGAACGTCCGTCTACAATCACGGAATGGCAGCTGTTCGCCAATTTATTGAGATACCAGAAATTTCAATCTTTCAGTCGGCATTTATTTTGGACGCTATCTTCTTTCTTCTCACACATAATTTTTTCACTTTTGATCACAAGTTTTATTTACAGTTAATTGGCACTGCTATGGGCACAAGCTTTGCTCCTTCTAACGCAAATCTCTTTATGGGGTGGTGGGAAGCACTATTTATATTTTCTAGCACCAACACATTTCGTAATAATATTGTTTTTTATAAAAGATTTGTGGATGACTTAATTATTATTTGGAAAGGGGATGTCACTACACTTCACTCTTTTGTTTCTTACCTTAATAATAATAAATATAATCTTAGATTCACACTTAATTTTCATTCACATCATATTGAATTTCTGGATCTACAATTGTTTGTGGACATTGATAAATTGATTGAAACGGATGTATATAGGAAATTAAATTCAAGGAATACTTTTCTTAGGGCGGACAGCTGCCATCCATCTCATGTGATTAGAGCTATTCCTAAAGGACAGTTCCTCAGACTGAGAAGGAACTGCTCTACACCTAGTGGTTTTCTTTCTCAGTCTGAGGATCTTGGTAAACGGTTCTCAGATAGAGGTTATTCTCAATCCCACATTAAGGTTGCTTTTGATATTGCCCTCAATACAGAGAGGGCGTCATTGTTGCCCACTGGGGATATGGGTGATTCTCGCCTTGGTACTCACACAGAGCAATATGTGAACAAGCACGGTACAAATAGATCTGCAAAATCCAATAATAAATGTCCATTATTTATCTCACAGTTTAATAAACAAAGTGGGAAAATTAAATCTATTATTTCTAAACATTGGAACGTTTTATCTATGGACCCTGTGCTTAAAAAGTATACTGATTCTGGTCCTGCATTTGTGTACCTTAGGGCGAGAACCATCGGATCGTATGTCTCCCCAAGTGACCTAACTACTGCTAGGATTGATAAATCTTTTATCACCAGGGGTTCTTTCAAATGTGGTTCCTGTAGCGTTTGTAAACATATGAAGCCAGCCAAAAGTTTTTTTCAGGATATTTTGATGCAGTCACATAATGACGACAATAGTCAAACCAAGGAATTTTATATTAATAATTTCATAAATTGTAAAAACCAATTTGTTGTATATCTCATAACATGTGGCTGCGGCAAAAGATATGTGGGAAGAACGATTAGAGCTCTTAAGGTCAGGATATTAGAGCATTTAAGACTTATAAGATTGAAAGACACTAATCATCCTGTTTCTAAGCACTTCTCCGAATGTAGTCAGGGAGGTACCAGGAATTTCTCCTTCCTGGGTATTGAATTAATTAATAATAGACCTAGAGGAGGTGATCGTATCAATCTATTGAATCGTAGGGAAGCGTATTGGATTTTTATACTCCAAACGCGCTTCCCTATGGGTTTGAATATTGATTGGCAATTAACCCATTTTCTGTAAAATAATATGATTCTTTCATTTTTTTTATTTTCTTTAAAGTTATTAAAAATTTGGTTTATCAATTAATTATTATTTGGTCATATTATACACTTGATTCCCCTTTTTTTGCTTATATTATATTCCTTTGTGTTCATTTTACATATATATACATATTGGTATTACCTTTTATTTTATGTGTATTATCATTATTGGTCCCCTGTTATTTCACTCCAAATCAGTATTGTTTTCGTTCCTTATTTCAATTATTGGTTGTTTTGTTTTTAATTATTCCAATCCTTTTGTATTATACATTTTAACATATTTTGTGGTTATATGCATTTTTAAATATATATTTTTCTGATCGCTTTTTGATTAGTTGAAGAGATTCATTGGTCTGCTCATTGTTTTTGTCCTTTGACATGTATTTTTGTCCCATTATGGTTGCCGTATTATTGCCCTTACTTGTATTGCTTCAATTCCCTGCAGGGACTATTTTGCCCTCAGACGGCGCCATGTTGTTCTGCGCATGCGCGGTGACGCGCATTGCATCATGACGTCATTGTTTGTCCGTTTTGGGTATGTATCTGCCTGCTCATTATACTATTAGAATCACTAGCTGGTCAGGAGACAGGTTTGAAATACTGAAGAGATTGCTGCTATAAGATGCTCGTTGACTGCCGAATTCGGGCGGATATCCATCCGCGCTTGCAGTAGCTCCGTTTGGCGCGCTTCCAGCAGCCGAGCAGAAGGGAACTGCCATTCCCCGGCTGACACGAGATTCTTCAGTGTCCACGGCGCACAGAGGCGGATGCCACATACAGAGGGAGCAAGCACCACGGTATACAACCAACGTGTGAGCCCAGCAGTCCAGTGCAGCAGCAGCCATCCATAGAGGGGATACTCTAAAATATCCACTGCCTGTTACCTTCTTACATCTGGTAAGCAGGTACCCCCACCTGAGTTGGAGAGTCCTAACAGATTCTATTTTATGTATTTTATGTAATTTTAATGATATGCTTTATTAAATGTGTTTGTAATTGGTCACCTGTTGCTCTCAGCGTCAGTCTTATGTTATATGTTTGTATGTATGCCTAACAGTATTACACTATGTTGTGATTTTTTTTCCCTACATGGTCTCCCATCACATGTGGAACATCTATTCCCAGGAGAAAAATTCACACCACTGGTTGTATATTTTCATTACTATTATTATATGTCTATTATTTAATAGTGTAGAGCGCCATTGATATATATTTTTGCATTAGAATCACTGTGTTATCTTATGCATTGCCCTTACAAATAATACACCACACTGCCTGCATGGACAGTTTTGCCCTTAGACGGCGCCGGATTGCTCTGCGCATGCGCGATGACGCGCATTGCGTCATGACGTCATCATGCCTCCATTTTTGGCGTGAATCTGCTTGCAGGTAAGAGGGTATTTAATGGATGTTATTACACTATGTTTTATCTTTGAAAAAGAACGCTGTGATGTTCGAAACGCGTTGGATGGGTCTTTTGTCACATTAAAGTGCCCTTTTAGTCTATTTTTGATTCTGGGTCCTTCCTGCTCCGTTTTTGCTTGTGCGCTTTGTTTCTCCATTTATTCCTGTTAACTACAATATTGGAAGCTGCACAGCCTGCCTACCACTCCTAGGACCTGTGAGTATTGCTTATTATTCAGGGGAACCTGCCAATGAGACTGATTGTGGGTGGACTTGTACCATCTACCTCCTGTCTTCAGGAGGATAGTACCCATACTAGTGGTTATTATGTACTAATACCATTACTCATTTTTTATACCTTGGATTAGTGGTTAAAAAAATTGGCTTACAACATTCTGTTATTCCTGGCATTGGAGCGCTTTAGCCTATTTTCTCTATTTTTATTGTTATCACTGTATATTTATATAACTCTATTCTATACAGTATATTTCTATTTTTATTGTTATCACTGTATATTTATATAACTCTATTCTATACAGTATCTTTCTATTTTTATTGTTATCGCTGTATATTTATATAACTCTATTCTATACAGTATATTTCTATTTTATTTGTTATCGCTGTATATTTATTTAACTCTATTCTATACAGTATCTTTCTATTTTTATTGTTATCGCTGTATATTTATATAACTCTATTCTATACAGTATCTTTCTATGTTTATTGTTATCGCTGTATATTTATACAGTATAACTATTCTATTAAAGTAATATCTACTGCATATTTGGCCATACTATAGGCCTGAGCATAAATGTACCTGTACTTGTGGCCTACTGTAACGTATTGTTGTTTTTCCTTTAAACTGTAGGGAGACAACTGGTTTGGTTGACAGAATAAGTGAAGCGAATGATGAGAAGAGTGCCTTAAGGGTCAAAGACACTCTGCAGAAAAATCACAATCTAACCGTATCAGAGACCAGCATTAAGAAGATGAGACGCAGAATTGGATGGAAATATGGACGTGTGAGGTTAGTACTGGACAGTACAGGAGGTGAAAAGTGTAGTTTAATAAACTGTACTGTACCTATAAAATTATTCCTTTTCATTACAGAGCATTCCCCATGATAAGGGACGTCAACAGGATAAAGAGAATGGTCCAGGCACAGGCATGGATCAACAGTGGTGAAACTTTTCAGGATTGCATCTTTACTGACGAGTCTACTGTATCTCTGGAGAGATTTTCCACCTTTGCATTCCACAAAAAAGGACGCATATCTATGAAGTAGCGTCCAAAACACCCAGTGAAGATGCATGTGTGGGGTGCCATCCTATCGAAATGGTCTGGCATCAGCTGAAGGACCATATCCGAAAAGTGGTGAAACCCTAAAAAAAGGATGAGTTGGCGAATGGCATATTGAGATTTTGGAACGATTTGCTCACCGTGGAACGCTGTAATAAATATATCAACCATATTGCGACTGTGTTGCCCATTGTGATAGAGCGTAATGGGCAAGCATCAGGAAGGTATTATAGTACTGTACTGTAGTATGGTAAGTACAGGCACACCAAGTACAGCATGATACAGGTAAGTATGGCACAGATTGTTTTACAGTATACAGCATGCACTTTACTGCACTAATTTTTAATTTTTAGAGCGAGCTGGCTGCACTACCAATCTTGTTACAAAGTATTTTACAGTACACTAGTTCCAGTATATAGTAGTTTGACAGTAGTAACTGCATACAGTAGTCCAATATGAAGTAGTTTTATAGTACACAATGCAATTATATGCACTTAACTGAACTAATTTTTTCTTTCCTTTTCAGAGACAGCTGTCGGCACTACAAAAGGACGGGTGGGGGGAGGGGGGGTATTATGTGTAAATTGTGTGAACTGTGTGTATAGTGTATCTACAGTCATGATTTACACAAACCCCCCTCTCTCAATGAACTACAGAATGCAATGTGGCCATGACGAACAAGATAAAGACTAATAATTTGTATTAATGTTTTTATTATTATAAATGTGCATTATTCATGATTATTTGTATTATTCATTCTTCCATTATTATGCACCGGCCCTAAAATTTCAACTGACAGAAGAACTACAGTACACTACTGTATACTACTGTACGTGTACAAAGAAGATATACACTGAAAATGATTATTTGTATTTTTTATTCCTGATAAAATAAAATAAATATTTCATTACATTCACATTTTTTCTTTGAACTTTAAATTCACTGTGAATGTGTGTGTGTGGGGGGGGATTCTTCAAGAAGGCTTACATTTTTATTCATTGGTTACATAATCAGATTAACATATTCAATTCGAGAAGGGTTTATCACAAGTGCGCATGCGTTACCGCAAACAAAGCCTCAAAGGGTTGGGGGGTCATCATAATTGATTAGCATAAGGGATTAATCATCAACTAGGTCCCTTCCCAAAGAGGATTACACGCAGGCGCAGAGATGTGACGCTCTGCTCGGGACGATTAAAAGCACAAAGCCAAGCTTTTGAAAATGAATGGTTTTCGAGAGGTGTCGATAAAGCATGTGAATGACCAGTGTAACATTACAAATCTACAGTACCGATAGACTATCAGAATAACAAGAATTTTTATGCAGGCACACATGTTTGGAAACGAAACATAAAAAATATATTTTTTTTTTTTCCAGACTTCAACTTCCACATGATTGTGAAGTTATACACGCATATGCATTAATCATCAACTAGGTCCCTTCCCAAAGAGGATTACACGCAGGCGCAGAGATGTGACGCTCTGCTCGGGACGATTAAAAGCACAAAGCCAAGCTTTTGAAAATGAATGGTTTTCGAGAGGTGTCGATAAGAAGTTGAAATCCTTGAGCCTTGTGTGTGTCTGCGGGGGGAGGGGGTAAAGCTTCATGAAGGATTAGAAGTACTGTACTGTAGTTCAAAGACATATTTTCAATAGGTCATCATAATGTTTTGATCCCCAGACCCCCAAATCAATAAAAATTACATAAAGCATGTGAATGACCAGTGTAACATTACAAATCTACAGTACCGATAGAATATCAGAATAACAAGAATTTTTATGCAGACACACATGTCTGGAAACGAAACATAAAAAATATATATTTTTTTTTTCCAGACTTCAACTTCCACATAATTACACGCAGGCACTGAAATGTGACACCAGGCTCTGTATGTTATACACGCAGGAATGTGATGACAGGTTCGGGATGATTGAAGCCAGATAGCCATCTGGCTGGGAGAGGTGTACTGAACTGTAGATAAGAAGTTGAAATAGTACTTTAGCCGTGGGTGTGCGGGGGCGAGAGGGAGAGCGCTGTATGCGCCGAAATGTGATACTGTAACACGCCTATGCGTTTCAACAATGTTAAAATGAGACATACAGTACTGTATGGTAAACGCATAATACTGTATAAAAAAAGTATGAAAACAAGTAAAAGTACTGATTACAAAATAATATAGTACATACAGTACTGTATAGAAATGTGATAATTTTATATTCGAAGAAGATGCGACGCTATATTTTTGTAATACTGTATACTGTAAATCCTCCATTCTGCAAATACTGCGCGCGCACACACAGACATAATGCATTAGACATGCATTAGACTTATTAGACTTTTAAGACAACAGCTCGCGAACGCCCACCTGTGTTTTTAGACGGTATTGCAATAGAGCGGACAGCGATAAAAATCTGAGCGCTAACGTACCAGAAAGCGCTACGGAAAAACAGAAAATATACCGCATCTGGCCGTGGTTAGCAGAGCGCCGCGGATCCGGACGCATTAGGATAAAGGCAGCCGCAGCTGTTGAAGGAAGAGGGAAAGGTACCAGAGTAAAGGGAGAAGTTAAAAATGTTTGTGAGCGTAGGCATTTTAGTACAGTATGAGCAAAAGGTTTTAGGAGATGGGAGGTAATGGGGTTAAAAGGGCAGGTGGTAGAGGGATCAGAGGAGATCAGCAATGACATCTCCTCCTCTGTGACAGGGGAAAAAGAGTCAAGTAAGGCAGGAGGAGAGTTAGGAAGAGGTGTAGGATGGGAGGGTGATACAGAGGGGATGTACCGACATATGTATTCCACATTTTCCTTGAAATAGTCAGCAAAGTCCTGAGGTTAGATGGAGAATAAGAACAGGCAGCTGAGGGTGGTCTGAGTAGGGAGTCAAAGACAGAGAAGAGTCAGCGTGGGTTAGACTTGTATGTGTTGATTAGTGAAGAAAAATAGGTTTGTTTAGCTTGAGAGGGGGCAGAGTTGAAACAGGATAGCTTACATTTGTAGTGAAGGAAGTCTGCGAGAGTGTGAGATTTCGTCCAGTGGCATTCAAAGGAATGAGTGCAGGAATGCAGCATGTGCGTGTTGGAATGTAGTCAGTGTCTGTTGTTAGAAGGGCGTGAACTGCAGAGAGAAAGCGGGGCATGTATATGAAGAGACGAGGATAGGGAAGAGTTATAGTTCCTGAGCGCGTTGTTAGAGTCTGGAGCTGGACTGAGAGGAAGGAGCGTAAAGTGGAATCAAAAGCTGTTGGGTTATTAGAGCGCAGGTCTCTGCAGAAACGAGGGGTAGATGGAGGTGGAGAAGGGGAGGTGAGAGAGAGAAAATGAGATGTGATGATCGTCAGAGAGAGGAAAAGGGGAAATGGAGACATGAGAGAGAGAAAAGATTTTAGTGAAAACCAGATCTAGGTAGTTTATATTATCTTGACAAAAAACAGTGTCAAATGTGCCTCCTAGGATTCAAATGAAAAACTATACATATAGACTGTATAGTTTGTGACAGCACAAATGAAAAAGAAAACTCCTATATTGGTAAACTCTTCCAATCAAATTGAATATTTTTAATAAAACTTCACATTTAATTATAAACTTTACTAAAACAAAGAAATTATTATGCAAAAATAATTAATTTATTAGTGTTCTATTTATAAGTGTGTAATCATCATAATCATAGAATATCCCAAAATCTCACATCTAAATAAAAAGCTAAAAACTAAGCTGCCTCAAAGGTCAGAACATTGGTTGATATTTTAATAATGAATGCTTACTGTACTGTACATTACAATAAAGATATTGTGTGTCTTAATCACAAGGAAAATCCCTTTAGAATTGCATTATACTGTATGATTGTCTTCAAATCCCTTTAACATTAGAAAATCCCTTTCACATTTACAAACAATTAATACCTTCCCACACTAACAATGTTGTACCGTATATTTTGGTATCAAGGAATATCATTCAGATCCTCTTTGAATAATGGTCTATCTGTAAGTCTATTGCCAGCATATTCTGTCATATCATTTTCACATGTTACAGTAGTGCAAGAACAGTAGAAGGGATAAATTGAAATTAGAGTAATAGTGTAAATACTGTAGAGGCTAGAGGTGATTCCCGTGGCTTACTGAATATGGAGTACAATTTTTGGTACCAATCCTAAGAAATGACATTATGGAACCAGAGAGTGCAGAGAAGAGCCACCAAATTAATAAAGGGGATGTACAATCTAACTTATGAGGAGAGACAAGCTAAATTAGATTTATTTACATTAGAAAAGCGGCGTCTAAGAGGGGATATGACAACGATATACAAATATATAATTTGTGGAATATTTTTCATTATATAAATGTATATTGCCTATACTATAGTGCGCCCTATTGGTTTTTATTTGTACACGTATGTCTAAGTGTATACTGTAGATATGTTTAGTAAGCATGTCCTGTCACCTTTATTGTTTCAGTTAGGGAACGTGCCCTTTATAGATAGAGGTAAGAAGGTGATCCAGGGCACAGCGGGTTTCAGCTAAAAAAGAAATTTATTTTGTCATAACACGATGTTTCGGCCCTAACAAGGCCTTTATCAAGTGACTGGCATGTGATAAAAACTGAAATGTCCAATATAAATAGTACTCCAAATCAGTGAAATAAGCAAACCCCCCCCCCCCCGACACTAATCACCGCATGTGAGTCCAATGAAGCAAGTCCAACCCTCTTCCGAGCTGTACTTGGAACGCAGATGCGTTCCGGCACCTGGTGACATCATCATATTCTCCGTTGATCCTGATTGGTTCCTGCAGTCTCGCGAGACTTCGGTCAGCATCGACGTCATCATGAGCGGTCCCTTGTGGCTCCAATCGTAGCGACGTCATTCTCCCATGGTCCTTAGCATGTACATCTTGCGTGATTTCCTCCTTTGCAGTTGCTTTGGTCCGTTTTAGCTCCTATTCCCTGTCTGGTCCCTCGAAGTGTTCCCATGTATTTAGGGCATCATCACTGTGGGGATCACTGGGGGGGGGGGGTGGATATGTGTCATCACATGCTGGTCCCCGAGCAGGGTAGTAACATATGGAAGAGAGAGAACAATCAGAGAGCTCATATGGGGTAGTATATAATACCAAGTGATAATATTAAAATGAGAAGAATAGTAAAAACATAAACATACACTGGCGACACAATTTATTCGAGCTCGGCTAGTCCCACGAATTCGGGTATACCCGGGTGTATTGAGGTTTGTGACTGTTTTCTGCCCGAGTGCATTGAGGTATTTTCTAGGCAGGTATTGAAGCATTTTATTCCCACTGGCTGCAATACTGCACAGTATATATATATATACTGCATTACAATTCATGAATTTATGCCATCTGGTAGACACGCGAAGCATTGCAGCCTATTAAATCCTAATCATTATCATTTAACAGATCAGCCGCCCGTCAGCCAGGCATGAACCCAGGCTGGGAAGGCAAACACAACGGGGCTTGTCAGAGGTGAGGAGTGGCGCATTCCAGGTATCTGCCAGGTACAAACTGGGCATTTGCTCGAATAAAGTGTGTCGGTGCAGTAGTAATGGAAGAGTATAGCAATCTAATCCATATATAGAGAACTAGCTCGAGGTCGAGGTTGTTAGGGCCGAAACGTCATGTTATGACAAAATAAATTTCTCTTTGTGCTGAAATCCGCTTTGCCCTGGATCACCTTCTTACCTTCATGTACAGGATTGCTTCAGATAGGTTATCTCTGAACCAGGTGTTAAAACGCAAGTGTCACATTGCTATATATTCACATTATATAGGTGTGCAGCACAATTTCTGTTATATACTTTATAGATAGAGCCCATACAGTAGTAATTAACAGAGATTATTCTCTGACCAGAAGAGGAGCAGGCAAGTGCTCAGCAGGGAGTTCTCAGAGAAGAAACTCCACAGAATAGTTTGATTGGGCCCACTGGAAGGTCCTAGTACAGTCCCGATCCAATAGTTATGGATTAGGTAGATGGTGCACAGAGTGAGGGGATACTGATCCCTGAAGATAGCGTGTACCCCCACCGACAGGTCCTCACTAAACTCTCGGGTACAACAGATACATGGGCATTGAGGAAGCTACTTTATACAAGAGATTGCTAATCAAACACTACTAAAAGACACAAGACACAAGTACCTCCCCAGCATATGAGTGAGAGCTACCAAGGGGATAAATCCTAAAGAAGTCCAAGTACATCACTAGTGTAGGAAGGAGAGCTACCAAGGGAAGAATCACAGAGTAACTATATTGTTTGACACCAGTTAATTTCTATGTGATGCCTGCCCTAGATGGTGGTGCATTATCAACGGATATGAATAAAGCTCTTTGTACATAATAGTTCCTAGCGCCCTTAATTCTAATATCTGCATATCTATTCTACACCCAGTCTACACAGATCAAGCACCCTGTAAAGGTATTTGACACTGAGCAGAGCAATGTAAATAGTCTATCATGATGTAAGAGTCGGGCAAGGAGGGTTACATTGCTACCAAATTCAACTCTATTCCCAGAAAATGAAGAAATGTGGAAGGTCCTTTGGCCTTTACCTTAGCCAACAGCACTCCAAAGTCACTGGCCATTTCTCCAGATTTCCTAAAACATCTACAGTATCACACAGCCCGGACCCAGCTGGGCCAACAAAGAAGTCGTTCAAATAGTGAAGGATCCCTTCCACCTGTACCCGCTGTCACAACACTCACTCCAGGAATGTGCTGAACATTTAAAAATAACAACAGATCAGATAGAGAGATAGAGCATCCCATGGGCAAACATCTGTCTACAAAATATTAATCCCCCAATTTACAACCCAACAAGTGGAAGCAACTTGGGTGAACTGTAAATAATCAAAAATCAGACTGAATCCGTCTTTCCAATAAAAGCCCCCTGCCCATATCATGCAACCAAACGAGCTGGCTTATTGAAGTATGCATGATTAACCACATAGCCCTTTGCCGATGCCGTTAACCAATGACCCTTCCAGATATGACAGAAGATGAATTACCCTGAATGAGCCTCTCTCTTTCTTGGTAAAAACTCCCAAATGGAGACACTCTTACCTCAGGAAGATACGGATCCACCCTCTTACCTAGCCCTACCTCTTTAAACAAATGTATCCCGCACTACCCCAGTAAATTCCTGAACCACCTTTAGTTTACCATCTTCAACACCCCCTTTCCTTTCTATGAACAGAAAAACCTGTGAAAAAACTGTGCCCCAACTGTGCTGCCCCCCTTTTGGGATAACGAAATAGACATCTTTTCTATGGTCATGGAAATAAACATCCTTTGCCCCAGCCTCTCTAATTGACTTTCCCCTTCCAAATGTCCTCTACGAGAAAAATGTTGCCTCTGAATGTGCTCCCCCACATCCTAAGCACTAATGCTGAAATTTGCAACTGCTCCAGAACTTATATTGGCTCTCATTGATTGCCCAACAATGCATTTTCCTGCTACTGGATGATAATTCAACTGACACTCCACTGACAGCCCTTCTGAACGGTAGCCGGCCTCTGCGGCATCATCAATTCCAGACACAGATCCATATCCGTGTCATCCCATGGCAGGTGTTTCCTGTCTGCCTTTCTCTGCCTAAACACCTCATCATAGTGCTACCATGCCATTCCACTATAAGTTCTGTGTCCAAACCCCCACTTACACAAAGCTGAGCATTGCTGAGGAATCCTCTCTCCAATGACACTTGCAAAAATTGAGAAACCCTGAATCCAATTCCAAAATATTCTTGGTAATAGCCACTTATTCCGTTATTCGAACGGATCTCGAATCAGTTTTCGTGTTGACCGCTGTATTCCATTCGGTATTTCCGCGTTTTGACCACTATTCATGCCGCGTTCGCGCAATCCGGCACCGGGCAGCCACACTCGGTTGATCTGTTTAATTTAATGGTTTCATGTTTCTTTGGATGCAATTCTTCGCATATCCGCCATGTGGCAGAAGTTAATGAATAATAATTTGGTTGCTATTCTTTGTGTATCCGCCAGGTGGCAGAAATTAATGAATTTAATGAATTGTATTGAATTGTAATGTGCATGGTACTTAGCTACTTTGTAAGGGTGCAGGTGTTTAAAACAGATAGCACCCACGTCTACAGTGTATACTGGTACATACTTACAGTGGCCCATGGTGAATTGACCTTGATTTTTGAAGAAGTTATCAAATTAGGCGTTCTTAATAAAAAGCTTTAAATACTCAATGTGTGTATTTTTTTTACATTCTTTCCCCGCACAATTGCTGAGAGGACATTATGGCTAAACCACAGACGTATAAAAAGCCTGACTGTAGTTATGCATTTTTTATATATTCTGCAATAAATGCTGCAGCAGATAAGAAAAACGACTGTATCTGAAATATATGAATATTTAATTTCGAACTACGATTTTTACAAGTTTTCACCAGACGTTCATTGGTGGAAGCGTGCGATAAGGAAAACCTCAAGTAACGATCAGTGTTTTTATCTCATTGCCCCTCCTGCCGGAGAGATTTGCGGGTATTGGGGTGTCATGCCAGAATTTCACAGTATGTTTGATCATGGCAATTTCAAAAGAAGAAAGGTCGGTTTTAACCCATATAAGAATCGTCAATCCCAATCCAGCAATGTGCCGGCAACAACACCAGCACCATCCGGTCCGACCATCAGTTATAACCTGGTGAACGGCAATCCTTTGTACCTGTCCCCGCCAGAATACCAGAAAATTTCCAGCCTGAGCATGATTTTGCGTACAGGTACCAGCAAGCTTGCATTTACCAGTACCAAAATGATTTCCAGCTTCATCAGCTGTCAACTACAAGTGTACCAGGCCAGCTGTCACCTGTTAACTATAATGCAGACTTGATGAGTCACAGTGAGTCATCACCACTCATTTGGCAAAGTTTATAATGAAGGTAAATATACAGTACAGTAATGTACTACACTATGCTGTACTGTACATGACAGTATTACTGTAAGTTTGGAGCAGCAGTTCAAGCTGCCATGTCTCAAAACAAAATATTTTTTTAAACAATACTGTACGTACGTTACAGTACTGTACAGTACTGTATGTGCATCTATACAATACTGTATGCGAGTTGAGGGGATGTTTCTCTGTTGAGTGCACTTTGAAGAATGATTTGATTGGCTGTCGAAGTACGTGACGCTGCTGCAGCTTAAAAATGTAGGGAGAGGGTGGGGCTGAAGAGTCATCCTACAGACACAGATGTAGGATATTGCTTGAACAGCTGCTTTAATTCCCAATGACGCGACTTGACGCATGCACAATATCGGCAATAATAGCATATTTGTTTGTTTTTCCCCAGAAAAGAAACTTTGACATCGAGCAGAAAAAGACAAAAGAAGGGATTTGGATGGACCCCCAATATCGCTTTTTTTAAAAGTTGCTTGCGCATTGTTTGCCAAGTAGGCAAACATTTAGTGACAGTGCCATTTTTATTGTTAGAACAATTGTGAGCTTTATAGAAAACCTTATACTGTACAGTATGCTGCTTTTTTAATATTCAAATCTTTTTTTTACATTGTACAGTACTGTCATCATCACAACTTTTCTTATAAACACCAAAAATAAAAATGTATATCTTTTATTCTATACAGTATGTATTATTTATTATTCAATGCTTTCATCTTTTGCAACAGTAAATACTGTTTTTCTTTTACTGGTATGCGCATGCGTGTACAGTACTGTGCTGTACTGTACTGTGCTGTATATCTCAATTGGACATTTTTTTTTATAACCGCAAAGAGAAATGCCCTTGCATTACATTACAGTCTGTGAAGTGCAATGCTTTGTTGAACTGTTTATAAGAATTTCAGGTCTGCAATAGGGGGAAGGTCAAAAAATACATTTTATTTTTGTACAGACATGCAAAACAGAAACAGAAATACAAACACATTTTTTTTTGCACAAACGAATTTCTATACAGTAACTACTGTACTGAGAGAGGGTGGGAGAGGGGGGTTTGTGTAATATACAAGCTGGTTTGTGCAGTACTCTACACGAACACAGTACTACTGTATAATCTTACACATCCCCCCTTCCTTTTTTCACTGCTCAGTTCTGAAAATGAAAAGAAACAATTAATGCAGACATAGTTAGTTTGAGTGCCATACAGTACTTACAGTGCTGTAAAGTACCTGTATCATACTTACCTGTGCCTGATTAACACAAATAAATGATTAAACAATAACAATACAGTATTTCAAAAGATTTTTTTTAAAACACATTTTGTTTGCACAAACGAATTCATACTTACCTGTGCCTGATTAACAGAAATAAATAATTAAACAAGAACAATATTTCAAAACAATAAAAATAAAACAGAAAATGATTAAACGCATTAAACAATAAATCAATGTAAACATTAGGTCAGCCTGTATCTCACACAACATGTTAATCTTATTACTAGTGGGGGGAGAGGTGTGTTGTGTTAAGTTGTTGTTAAGTCCGTTTAAGAAAAGGCAAGTTTAGAAGGGATTAGCTTATCGCACTTGCACATGCGTGGCGCGCAGAACTGTGAGAGCAAGCTTGGCAAGATTAAAGCCACAAAGCCAACCATTTGAAAATGAATGGTTTGTGAGAGGTGTCGATAAAAAGTTGAAATCCTTGAGCCTTGTGTGTGTGCGGGGGTGAGGGGGGAGAAGCTGTATGAAGGATTACCTGTAGTTCAAAGACATATTTTCAACAGGTTAGCATAATGTTTTGATCCCCACACCCCCAAATAAAAATCACAGTACTACGTATGCCACCCACCTCATAAAGAACGTACATGACTAGTGTGGAATTAAAAAGCAACAGTAGTGCTTGATTCTCATAATATCCATAATTGCTACGCAAGCCCATGTCAATAACCCCCAAAAATATATATTTGTAAAACTTGAATCTCATCATATCCATAATTGCTATGCAAGCCCATGTCGATAACCCCCAAAAATATATATTTGTAAAACTTGAATCTCATAATATCCATAATTGCTATGCAAGCCCATGTCGATAACCAAAAAAAAATGTTATATATATTTTTAAAACTTGAACTAATTTCTAAATGAATGGGAAGTTATAGACGCATGCGCAGGAATGTGATGCCACGCTCGGGAAGATTCAAGCCAGAAAGCCATCCATTACAAATGAATGGTGTGGGAGAGGTGTAGATAACAAGTTGAAATCCTTGAGCCGTGTGTGTGTGGGGGGGCGAGAGCGCTGTATGATGAATTATCAGTTCAAACAAATATTTTCAAAAGGTCATCATAATGTTTAATGCGCAGAAATGTGATACTGTAACACGCCAATGCGTTTCACACTGCTCTGTGTATAATACAGATACAGTACACACGCTGCTCTGTGTATAATACAGATACAGTACACACGCTGCTCTGTGTATAATACAGATACAGTACACACGCTGCTCTGTGTATAATACAGATACAGTACACACACTGCTCTGTGTATAATACAGATACAGTACACACGCTGCTCTGTGTACTGTATAATACACACACTGCTCTGTGTATAATACAGATACAGTACACACGCTGCTATGTGTATACTACAGACACAGTACAGTACACACGCTGCTCTGTGTATAATACAGACATTGAATTGCTATTGGATTTTTATGACAACAACTCGCGATTGCCCACTTGAGTTTCTCAACGGTATTGCAGACAACGCTAAAATGCCCTTTTCTGACCCGGACAGAACGATAAACAAGCCGCGTGTTTAAGTCGGCACGATTCAAATAAATTGCGTGCCATCGCATGGGTATTCCGATCTACACACCGCGTTAAATGTATGAATAACGGTCGCTTCATCAGTATCCCCATCTCTTTTCTCGCCTCTCCTTTCTTAAGTGACCTGGCCAAAGCAACATTATACCCCAGCAATAATGTTAAAACTTCAACAAATGTGCCTTTCCACATTTTTTATTTTACTTCTGTGGAAAGGTGCATTCTTAAAGGACCTTCTAAAGATGTGTGCACATCCTTAAAGCTAGCATCAGCCATATTACCACCATCTTTCTTTACTGAACCCAAGCTAGCCCCTAGATGATGCACCACTGACTTGGCTACCAGCTTTCTCACTCTTGGAATCACTTGCTTCCACCACTGCAGAAACCTCAGACAACAAAAGCACTGCACCTTCCTTGGCATCTGTCTCTCCGGAAGAAGAGTCCCTGGACCCTTTTTAGGCTTGAGCCACTCCCAGTGACAGCACTCCATGCGCCCAATTTACCCCTATTTGGGATGAACATTAACATATTGACACAGAACCACCCTGAGAGCGAGCCCCCATCCTGAGAACAATAAAGTTTCTAGCCATGTTACCCCCCAACCCCATTTCCTACCACATTATTATTATCTTCAGTGGTACCTGCCGTTTGTGGCTCACGCTTTCCCACAAACCGACCATGCCACTCTACACCCTGATATGATCACTCAACCTCCTATCCTCTGTCAAACACCCAGCTTTGAATGCGCCTGAGGCCACCCTCTCAAGCGATTACCGTTTTGCTGCACCAAGACCCCCCACACAAGGTATCTTGTATGTTAGCACCCTGATTACTCAGGTGGCCACAAGCTGACACCTCCCTGGCCTGCCTTTAGCCAATGCTGCCCTCATCACTTCTGGGGAACCAAGGTCCAGCCACTACTACAGATCCCACTGCAACAGGTCTTACTCCTGCCCTGAGGCATGTTGAAAGGCCATCCGAGGGGACCTTTCCACTAACATGTGCTTACTTCCCAGCCTCGGAGATGGTCATGATACTCTGGTTTGCATTCAGCCTTCCCTTAGCCCCACCTCCTGAACTTCCTGAACTTTGGTGAGGCCCCACCAGGGTTCAGCATTTGCTGGGGATGAGACCTTTCCTGCTACTGCAACTGCACACCAACCTGTCATGTAATTCTCCAAAATCACTTCCGGCTGCCTTCCACCCCTGCCTCCTGTTCTCACAGCTTCGATGCCGCTTGCGTCTTCCAAATGCTCCTGAAGAGGATTCCTTCCCATGCGTGCAACTTCCACGCAGCCCGCTGACCACCAACCTCAGATACAATTACCACCACCCCCCCAGATACATTTACCACTGCCCCCAGATACAATTACCACTTACTTCTGGTTTCCATCACCGGGTCCCAGCTCTGCCCAGCTGCTGCTTGCCTCTTCCCAAGCCAGGACTGCCTCTCTCCCGCCGGTGCGTGCAGGAAGCTGAGCCTAACTTCCGGTGCGCATCAACAGGAGATAGAGGTCCAGCGTGGGAAGAGGCAGGCAGCAGCTGTGGAGAGCCAGGGCCCAGTTGCGGTAACCTGAGGCCTGCGGCAGCTTGAGTCTGACCTCTGGCTTGGCCCAACTTCCAGTGCCAGCCAGCCAGCACACCGAAGCATGAGGGCCCAGGACACTTGTCCCAGCTTCCCCCCCACCCCTTGTCGGCGACGCTGCTCCAGGTCTCCAACTTCTGCATGGCCCGTTGACCCAATCAGTCCCAGGATTATCAGCTACTTCTAGCTGCTGGCTTATGTGCTCCTGGAGCCAGGCTTCTCCACCTCCTGAAACCTCTGCAGTAGTTATCCTCGGCCATCACCACCACTGCGATAACTGCGAGTACAGGACATTTCTTCCCTCTCAAAGCACATGACTGTGCTCTCTACCACTTCCTCCATCTCATATAACTGCTCCCAACCCCTCCTCTCCCCCCCCCCACCTTTCTGAGAGGCGATCTTCACTGAAGTCGTCATACAAAGGACGCACATATTTTTGAAGGTTTGTTTAAATATCAAGCACAGAAATGATGACGCATACATTTTTTTAAAATAATATCTTGGTGCAGTATATAGGCCTCAATTACACCGTCCCTATCACTACCTGCCAGTAAAATGCATATGACAGTACCAGCAAATGCACAGAGACATTCATATGACCTCAACTGAATAACTAATAGTGAACATAAAGTACAATACTTGGCACAGGAACATGAGTTGTCCACATGTTACCTAATACAGAGCTCTGATTAAGTCCCCTGCCATAGCCATTATTTTTGCAACTGAATCCCCTGTTCTCAGCTCCTGGCACTATACATTGACCTTTCCCTATAGTATGCTGCCAGGGCTTTACACTCACAGATCAAAAAAACTACACGCATTTCTTTGACTAAACTCAAGGGTTTTAAGACATGCATTCTAATGATGGACATTTCAAACCATCATACAAATATTCCTCATGATTTAGTCATGAAATAATTTAGAAGTGCACCAGAAAAGATGAAAAGAGAATCCCCAAATGATTTTTGGATAACCTTTGGTTTGAACATACTTTCTGCTTTTCTACATGTCGGTAAAGAACATGGTCATTTATTGTACACTGTACACCAATGCAAATATGTTTTCATGAAGTGATATGAAAATCTCTTAAATGTTTAAGAAAAGCTATTCATACTTATTAGTCATATACAGTATTAATGATATTTTCCTACATTTGGGCAGGATTTGAGATGTAAAAGAATTTTAATTACGTTATCTATGTCTACATTATTCTGTGAGTCAGAAAGTGCAGACTTTGTTCTAATATACTGTACGAGCATGGTGTGATATATTGTGGTTTACCATGTCAGCGCTATGTATTCTATGAAACCTCTGTGATATTCTGAGTTATCTTACAATACATCATAGCTATAAACATTCTGGTTAACAACTATTCCTCTTTAAACAACCCTGTATAACAACCCTCAACCCTAACCACAAGCATTTTTAACATACTTCCTTTACCACTTCTGTTGGAAGACTTTTCCACCAGGCAAATCCACCACATTTTACATTTTCTACTGAACCTCTCACCCAACATCAGAACATTACATCTTACATTTCTCTGTCTGCAGTCACTTGTCTCTACCTCTCTTTCTTCCCTAACTCCAAGAAGAACACTTGCCTGAAAAGTGAGGTCTGAGGAGGAAAGAAATTGACAATGCTTTCTCCTTTCCCAATTCAAGCTTCCACTGAGAAGAAAGTTTTCTCTGCCTCATACTTCCTCATCAAGGACACTGCTGGCTTGTAATTGGACTCTACGAGAAGAGAACGTAGGTTATGTATTAAGATCATTGTAATGGAAATGGCAAAAAAGTGTTATTGGTTACAAATTGTATTGAAAATACAAGAATTGATTAAAGGGGTGGGTTTATGTTGCTTTCAGAGAAGGGAATTTAGAATATAAACCCTGCATTTTAATTCTGAATTAAAATTCAACAAGAGGTGTGTCTGATGTCAACAAGATACGTGAATTGTCATATTACAATCCTTGACCTCTTTGGGAAAAGATCTGATCAATGCTAGGCGATAACGTAAATTAGATTCTGAATTTTATACTGTATGTTTCTTGTTATTATCTAAACTAAGCACTTTACTTTTTGTATATTAACGCTAAACTTTAATGATGAATACTTTGGGCTCTGATTGAACTGTTGCACGCTTTGTAGAGAGTAATTTATATTTTTGGACACATTTTGCTATAACAGATTGTTGGGTGTTAAGTGCGTAATTTTCATAATAAACAGACCAAAGGGTCTGGACGTACATCTCTTAACCCTGTGGTGGTGGCAGCGGATTAAAGATATATTGTGACGGATTGAAGGATATATATTATTCACTTGAGGAAACTTTGCGAGAGGTGAAAGGTGAGTCAGCTAGTTAGCTGTGTGTATTAACGCGAGTGTATGACTGTGTGTGTGTGTGTGCGCAAGTGTATGACTGAGTGTGTGTGTGTGTGTGTGTGTGTGTGTGTGTGTGTGTGTGTGTGTGTGTGTGTGTGTGTGTGTGTGTGTGTGTGTGTGTGTGTGTGTGTGTGTGTGTGTGTGTGTGTGTGTGTGTGTGTGTGTGACAGAGAGACACACACACACTCAGTGACACACAGTGACACACACACAGTGACACACACAGTGACACACACACACAGTGACACACACATCGTGACACACACATGCACACAGAGTGACACACACACAAAGATTGACACATACTGTACAGGGCCTGACAGCACCACCGCCACCTCTCCCCCGGAGCAGGCGCCGCCCATTCACTTGCTACTTGGTCTCTCCCAGGCAAGAACTGACGACGGCCAGCAAATGCGGGACCCCTTCACCTGCTACTGCCTTTCTGGATGCCACTACATCCCCAGGCGTGTGAACTAGTGACAGCTTACCCCCTTTGACAATCACATGACAAGTCCAAATTTTTATAGCTGCCCAATTTCTTCCTCCTTTTTTACCTTCACTTGTCTGGTGCAACACTGCCAACTACCCTGTATGAGCTTATGGCTCATAAGCTCAAGCTAGCCGCCCTTCTAGCTAGATGAAGCCTGTGAGCAACGATACCTCACTATCTCTCCTCCCTGGATATTCTCTAGCTCGGCTGGTAAATGTCACTCCAACCATCTGGTGATGCACGTATAAGTGAATTAAAACAACTATCAAAAACTTTCCCCCTTCAACTGGGACCACTGAGAGGCCAGGCAGCGCCACCACAGTCTCTCCACCCAGAGCAAGCTACAGTAGGCACTGCCCTGGCAATAACTGACCTTTGCCAGCAAGGCAGGGCCCCATCCCCCACTGCTTCATGCTGTGGCTGCTACACCCCCAGGCATAGCTACTTGCACCAGTGCACCCCCTTTAACCTACATATGACCCTTTCAGGTCCCAATTTTATCTTTGTTCAGGCTGATTGAACCCAGCCTTTACCTCAACATGTTTGGTGCAAGATTTCCCCCCAACCTATCTGCCTTTCTAGCTAGCCACCGCTTCCCTGAAGCCTGTCAGAAGATATGCCTCGAACTCTCCCCTCATTTGATCTTATTCTCCACCTAGGCTGGTAAATGCCACCTAGCTGGCCGCCATGTGGTAGAAGTCCAAGGCCTGGAGCCAACAGCCAGCTCCAGGCTGAGAACTTTCGTGGCAGGGCACCCACTAACTTTACACAGCTGCACAGGATTTAAATAAACTCCCTGTGGCACCTTGGTGCTTAACCCTGTCGGTCATGGACCTTGTCACCTAAGGGACTCCAGGTGATGTTGCTTCCTACAAGTGAGCCCCTTCCTATCCACACATGGTACCAGAAAACCCGCTTTAGTAGGACAGAGGAGAGGGGGGAGTGAGAGAAAGAGGGGGGAGTGAGAGCAAGAGGGGGGAGTGAGAGCAGGAGGGGGGAGTGAGAGCAGGAGGGGGAGTGAGAGCAGGAGGGGGAGTTAGAGCAGGAGGGGGGTTAAAGCAAGATGAGAGGGAGGGAGGGAGGGAGTGAGGGGGGTAAGAGATGGAGTGCACACTCAGTTGTACAGTGCGATGTAATAAAAAAAAACTTATATATATATATATATATATATATATATATATATATATATATATATATACTAGCTGATCTACCCGGCGTTGCCCGGGATTTAATTTTTCCACTCCCCCCTGTCTCTCCGCTCCCCCTGTCTCTTTCTGCGCTACCCCCTCTTTCTCTGCTCGCCCCTCTCTCTCCGCTCCCTCCTCTTCTCTGCTCCCCCCTCCCTCTCCGCTCCCCCTGTCTCTTTCTCTGCTCCCCCCTCTCTCTCCGCTCCCCCCTTCTCTCCCCGCTCCCCTTGTCTCTTTCTCCATTCCCCCCTCTCTCCGCTCCCTCCTCTCTCCGCTCCCGCTGTCTCTTTCTCTGCTCCCCCTGTCTCTTTCTCCGCACCCCGTCTTTCTCTACTCCCCTCTCTCTGCTCCCCCTCTCTCCACTCCCCCTCTTTCTCCACTCCCCCTCTCTCTCCACTCCCCCCTCTCTCCGCTCCCTCTATCTCATTCTCCGCTCCCCCACCCCCCCCGACCCCCGTCTCCTCTCCCCCTCTCTCTCTGCTCCCTCTCTCTCCACTCCCCCATCTCTCTCCACTCCCCCCTCTTTCTCTGCTCCCCCCTCTCTGTGTCTCTGTCCCCATTCCCCTCTCTGTGTCCCACTTCCCCTCTCTCCCCCACTCTCTCTTTTCTCTGGCGTTTCCCCCTTCACATTAATGCAGCCCCCCCCGTGCACAGGGTGGCCCCCCCTCCTGTTCTGCCGGCTTAATGGGGGGCTGGCTTAGTGGGGGGCAGGCTTAGTGGGGGGCTGCTCCCCCTCCCTCTCCGCTCCCCCCTCTCTCTGCTCCCCTTTTCTCTCTGTGTTCCCCCTTTCTCTGCTCCCCCTGTCTCTCTCCGTTCCCACCCTCTTTCTCTGCTCCCCCCTTTTCTGTGTCTCTCTCCCCATTCCCCTCTCTGTCTCCCACTTCCCCCTGTCCCCCCCTCTCTCTTGTGTCCGGCGTTTTCCCCCCTTCACAGTAATTTGGCCCCCCTGTTAAGAGCGGCGCCACCCCCCCTGTTCAGATCTCTGTTTCCCCCTGTTCACAGCTGACACCCCCCCTGTTGACAGGCAGTGGGGTGCGCGGGCGGCAGCGGTGTGCTGTGGTGGCGTAGGAAGGAGGCGGCGGTGCGCTGTTATGCGGCGGTGTTTGGGGTCAGTGCGTGTGCAGGGTGAGCGGTATGACGCAGGCAGTATCACGCTATAAAGGCAGTTATCTCACTTAAAAGCACTTATCACTGCTTTGTGCATACACTGGCGACACACTTTATTCGAGCTCGGCTAGTCCCACGAATTCGGGTATACCCGGGTGTATTGAGGTTTGTGACTGTTTTCTGCTCGAATAAAGTGTGTCGGTGCAGTAGCACCCAGAAAACCGTGCGAAGGCGCTTGCACGTGCCGCACACGTTTTGTGTGTATACTGTGCGCGAGTGTATGACTGTGTGTGTGTGTATACTGTGCCCGAGTGTATGACTGTGTGTGTGTGTGTGTGTGTGTGTGTGTGTGTGTGTGCGCGAGTGTATGACTGTGTGTGTGTGTGTGTGTGTGTGTGTGCGTGTGTGCGTGCGTGCGTGCGTGCGTGTGTGTGTCTACTTTAATCGGTCTTATAGACAAATATAAAATACACATATACTTTCAGTTGAAGGCTGTATTGGCTTAATAATAGCCAAAAGCCATAGCCAAGGTTTAGTTTTTTTCACACAAACAACAAGTGACAAGTGGCATTGGATATGCACCCCAGCACCAAGATTTGCTGTTCAATCGATAGATTAACGAGTTCATAATATTGGGGGATTTTTCTTTGCCTACTCTCTTCCTACAGAGAGACCCTTTACTTAGTACAGTACATATCTCCTCACTTGTATTACATCCCCTAGTGCACCCATCCGTCTATCTCTAAGAGGTTGAGCGGGTATCTCTCTCTCTCTCCCTTACAAAAATAGTTACATGTATACTGTATAGTATGATTTTGTCAACCTGGCATAAAAAAGGGAAATAAAAGTAGGAAATGGATGCTCAGATGGCAATAACTATTTACTGGTAAATAAAAAAGGAAAATTACTACTGATTTATACAGCGTAGAAATGCTAAGCCCCGCATTGACAATTTAATGTACATATCAAATTTAAGGAAAAGTCCATATATTTTTTAACTAGAAGCACATAATACTGTATGGGCAGATTAGGTGAGCAAAGGGGTTTCTCATCTGCAGTTTCATTCTATATTCTATCAAATGATATAAATGGGTATGTCACGCTATAACTGTTTAAGTATCTGAATATATAGATATACTCGCTAGGATCTCAACCTACGCTAGCCCTCTGACCCACCTAGGCACCCTACCCCACACTCACTCTTTTTTAAAGAGCCTTCCCTTACGCTCTTTTTCATTCCCCTCTCTATCCCCCTTTTCTACCCTCCCTCCCCGAGGTGCGAGCAGACAGGGCTGGGACGTGTGTTTCTAACTAGACTGGAAGGGAGCTGACCACCTTGGGAAAGTGGTTGCCCAGGTCTCCCAGGACAATAAGACAGAGATATGTCCATCATATCCTCATTAAAAATAGTCCCTCTAAACATCAAAGGCCTTAATTCAAACAAAAAGAGGAGGCTGACATTGCAAGAACTTAAAAAGACTAAAGGGGACATTCTGTTCTTACAAGAAACCCACTTTAATTCCAACACCCCCCCCAAATACGTTCAAACAAATGTTTTCCCAAGCATACTATGCCACTTCCAAAACAAAAAAAAAGAGAAGTGTCTATTTTATTTAAAAACAATATCCCATTCGTGGTCAAGGAAGTCTCTGCAGACCCGGAGGGTAGATTCTTATTGGTGAAAGGGTCTCTCTCAGGAGTTCAGGTGTCTCTCCTCAATATCTACACCCCTAACGAAGCTCAAGCAGACGTGCTGGAGTCCTTAGATCATCAAACGTTGTCTTCACTACTAATAGCAGGAGACATGAATGCAGTCTATAATCCGGATGTAGACTAGACAATAACTCCTGGGGCGAGACTTTCTAGACAGACCCAATTTTTTTTTAGAAAATTCAGAGAAATAATAAAAAGCTTCTAACTTATAGATATCTGGAGAACCCAGCATCAGGGACAGAGGGGTTATGGTTTTTTCTCAGCTCCACATCAGACTTACTCGAGGATTGATTATTTTCTAGGTTACAAACATTTTCTCCAGGCATCCTCCCAGACAAACATAGGGTCTATATCTTGGTCTGACCATGCTCCTATTGAATTGGTGCTCTCTCTACCATTTAAGAAAACCGATAGTTATGCGTGGAAACTGAAAGACTGTTAAATTCGCAGGCGATAGAGAGGACGGTCAAACAAAAATTGACAGAATATTTTGAATTAAATAAAGGCTCAGTGTCCTCTCCAGCAATTCTGTGGGAGGCACACAAAGCATCAATCAGGGGAGACCTGATATCTATTGCAACCTACAAAAAAAAGAGAACCAAAAAAATTACAAAGAAATATCTGACAAATTAGTTTCATTAGAGCAACAACATAAAAATAACCCCTCAAAATAATTACTCAAAAATCTGGAAAAAAACAGAATGGACTTAAAACAAATACAAATTGATGATGTAGAGAGAGCACTAAGATGAACAAACCAAAGATATTATGATAAAGGAAATAAGGCAGATAGGTTGTTGGCCAGCAAACTTAGAGGTCTGAGAGTTAAATATCAAATCCCAGTCATGCGCACAATAGCAGGGCCAACAACATATACTGCTGCGGCAGAGTTTATTCGAGCATTTGCCCGTTCTCTGCCGCAGTAGTAGCCTGGCGCGCGCCCGAGAGTGACGGGCGCGCGCCGAAGCAGCGGAAGAGCGCCCTCCGATCGGGGCGCTCTCCCTACCGCTGCCGGGTCCGCCGGGTCCCCCGGAACCCCCTGCCGCTGTCCCGCGATCGCGGGACACCAGGGCTCCCTCGGGGAGCCCCTGGATGCGCGTGCAGGGGGCGCACGCTCCCGAAGACGCGTGACCGCGCGTCTATGACGCGCGGCACACCGAGGGGCGGCCACTAGCAAGCCGGGAGATTTCCCGGCTTGCGGTACCGACCACACTCGAATAAAGTGTGTCGGTACTGTAATGAACAAGAAATAGCACAGGAATTTTAAAAATTTTACACCAAATTATATAACCTCCACTCTAAAGTGTGGACACAGGTTCCGAGGCTAAAACAAAATATCTAAGCAACTGCAGACCTTAACAGAGGAGGAATCGCAAATATTAAATAAGAGATTTTCTCAAGAAGAACTATCAGATGCTATAAGCTCAATAAAAACAAATAAAACCCCAGGCCCGGACGGCTTCTCCAATCTGTATTACAAAACATTTTAAAAAATACTCTCCCCATATATCCTCGAGACATTCTGGAGGGGGCGCCCACACCTATCTCAATGTCTGTGGCTAACTTAGCTATAATACATAAATTGGGAAGGGACCCCCTTCAATGTCTGTGGCTAACTTAGCTATAATACATAAAGAGGGAAAGGACCCCCTTCAATGTGGTAGCTATAGACTCATTTCTCTCCTCAACTCAGATTTAAAAATGTATAGCAAAATTAGCTATAATACATAAAGAGGGAAGGGACCCCCTTCAATGTGGTATCTATAGACTCATTTCTCTCCTCAACTCAGATTTAAAAATGTATAGCAAAATTCTGGCGAATAGATTAACTCCGATACTACCAAGACTTGTACACATAGACCGAGTAGGTTTTATTCAAGATAGACAGGCCTCCGATAATACTCGAAAAGTTGTGGATATTATTGACCATGTACATCTGACCAAAACAAAGGCTATTCTTTTACGTTTAGACGCGGAAAAAGTGTTTGATAGAATAAAATGGGCATTTTTAGATCAAACAATGTTAAAATTTGGCTTTTCGGGCCCATACCTGGAGGGCGTTAGAGCTCTATACAGGTCTCCCACTTCCTATGTTAAACTTCCAGTGGGTGACTCAGCTCCCATCATAATTAAAAATGGTACCAGGCATGGTTGCCCCCTGTCCCTGCTTCTCTTTGCATTATAAATTGAGCCCCTAGCGTCCACAATAAGAGGTGATATAAACATCCAGGGAATCAAGATTGGAGAGACAAATTATAAAATATCTCTTTTCGCAGATGATATTATACTATCACTGGCTAATCCTTGGATATCCCTTCCCAACCTCCAAAACCAATTAAACCAATTAGGTAATGTCTCCGGGTACAAAATCAATAATGACAAATCCAAAGTTTTAAATCTAAATCTACCTATTCCGGAGATGAAACTTCTACAAACAAACTTTAAATATAAATGGAGCTCCACATATATTAAATATTTAGGGATTAAGATAACAAAAACATTGAATGACCTTTATAAGATCAATTATCCTCCAATATTCGAAAAAATCAAAGCAGATCTCCAGAAATGGAACGAACTTCAGATTTCCTGGATGGGTAGAATTGCCTCAGTAAAAATGAATATCTTGCCAAGACTTTTATACCTATTTCAAACAATCCCGATTAGATTACCAATAGCCAAACTCAAGAATATTCAGAATAGAATTTTCCAATTCATTTGGAAGGATAAAAGACCAAGAGTGGCAAGGTCGGTAATTCTCACTCACAGAGGAGACGGGAGCATGGGTGTTCCAGATATCATCAAATATTATCAAGCGGCCCAGGTGAAACAAGTAGTGACATGGAACAATGATCCAACATCTACATGCTGGCTGATGATAGAGTCGACCTATGCAAACCCACGCTCCCTGCCGGCGGTCCTCTGGGCTGGGACAGGGGGCGAGGGACCTACTAGAAGATTTAAGTTGGGTTCGATGAGGTGTACATGGGAAATCTGGTCTAAAGCCAAAAGCAAATACTCATTAAATTCGAATCCCTCATTGTTAACTCCTATATTCAGCAACGTGGAGTTTCTCCCAGGATGTCCAAAAAACTCACTCAAACATTTCAAAGAACTCAATATTTTAATAGTAGACGATCTGGTGGAGGGAAGCCAATGACACTTCAGGACATCCAAATAAAATATCAGACACAAGACATCCCAATTTTTAGTTTCATACAGATTAGACATTTTCTGCGGACATTATCGCAGAACGAGAGCTTTCCGGATTTAACAAAAGACTATGCAAAATAGGGGCCTACTGTACCAGAAGGGGCTGATCTCGGGGCTGATCTCGAGGATATATACAGGTCTTAATGCATCAACAACACCCCAAAACCATAATTATATGTTGAAATGGGCTGAAGACCTCAATATAGAAATAGACAGGGAAGTGTGGGAGGACGTTTGGAAATCGGCAGCTAAAACCTCAATTTGCACGACTACGAAAGAAAATATATATAAAATCTTATTCCAATGGTACCTCGCCCCGAGTAGGCTGAGCCAGATCTTCCCAGGCACGTCGGATCTATGTTGGAGAGGGTGTGGCCTGAGAGGAGATATGGTACATATATAGTGGACATGTCCACAGATTCAAAAGTTCTGGTCTCAGATCCAGACCATGCTATTTGAAATCACAGAGCTGAGAATCCCTCTGGACCCCCTCATATATCTGCTTGCAAACCAGTCGAAGAGGCTCCCACTCCAATGAGAAAGCTGATATCCTTCGTTCTTACAGCAGCTGGATGCTCAATAGCAGCGGCATGGAAGAATTTGAAAGCACCATTGAGACAGACAGTAATTAAAAGAGTGTATGAAGTCAAAATAATGGAACAACTCTCAGCTCAATTAAACCAAAAATTAGATGAATACCACAAGATCTGGGATATCTGGTCCCCACTTTAGACTATACCCCCAGTAAGAAAATAGGAAGGCAGACTCACCTGCAGGCAGGGAGTTGGTCTCCTTAGTCCTTGCCCCAGACTGCTTTCCCACCTATCCCTTCCTCCCCTTCTCTTCCCCCTCCTTACCCCTGCTTTGCCATCTCCGCAGTCCCCCCTCTTAACTATCCCTAATCTTTATCTTTTCTTTTTTACAAACAGTCCAATACAGTATATAAGGTAGAAGAAAAGAGAAGATCGCAATGAAAACTTATGTTATTGAGATAAGTGTATTGATGAACATTAAGGTATATGCAATGAACTTAGGCTATGTCCTGAATTGTAAGTTGTGACTCTACTTGTGTAAAACAAAACAATAAAAAAGTTTGAAATAAAAAAAACCGATGTAAAATAAAAATTCCATCCCAATAATAAAGACAATAGGCCTTGGAGTACGAGCTAGAATTGAGCGGGTGGGAGGGGGCTGGAACTACCGGTACATCCCTCTTCCCTAACTATCTGGAATGGATCATCCTTCCACTCCCTTTCCCTTCTCCCCTTCTATACCTACCTCCCACCCTCCTTTCTCTTTCCTATCCTTTTCTGTCTACTCTAAGCTTTGAACAAGGAACCCAATATTTGTACGACATATGAAACCGAGGGCTCAGGTGTAAAATAAACACTCACAGAATTTCAAACCACTAAATGTACTTAGAATCTAAATACAGAGAAGGAAAATGTTGATTATCAGTTTGTGATGTGAATACTACTAACTGTAATTTGTCTGAACCAGCCGGTGAGGAATGAAATGTAAAAATGTGTACATCCTTGTAAACGCAATAAAAAAGATTGAAACAAAAAAAAGAAGTGCCATGTCACCGGTTTGTTGTTTTATGTTAAAGAATGTGTCCTGTCAGTAAGCACCAGTAGTAACGGTCAGAAAATTGTTCTCACTATTGAGAAGGAGGATGCATGCTTTTTGTAAGGAGTTCTCAATGTTAGTAGCTCTGGAGTGTGTTTGGATCGGCCCAACCGGAAGGTCCCCAGTGCAATCCAGGTCAGAAGGTGCTTCCTCTGGATATACCAGCAAACCTATGTGATACCTGAAACAGAATACCATCTTGGTGCCTACCCCGGGACGTCTGGGAGAGAAACGCCGCACTTCTCCACCTCACCTTATCAGGATACTCTTGACTAAGCGCACTAAAAGAGCCACCATCACCACTACTGTCACCCTCACCTTCTCCAGGAACAACTGTCGCACCTGATCCCAGAGGTCTTCCGCTGAAGGCAATTAGAGTTTCTCCTTTGATAAATATGGCGAAATTCTTTTGCACTAGTTTTGCTCCCGTTTAGCAGACATTTGTAAATAATCCCCAGAGTGTTTTTGATTAACTAGAACTGTCTGCCGGTGCCGTGTATGCCCTCCCCTGCAACCCAACCGAACAGCAAGTATTCACTAACCTAATTGGAAAACTCAGTTTCATTATCAGTCTCAGTACATAACTATATTTTAATTGAGTCTCACTTCCCAACATGCCCAGAGGAAAAGTTGCTATGGTTTCTCACAAGTTTTCCCAACATGCGTGTTTCTTTCCGTGAGATGAGTTGTCCCTTTGTACATTACCTTCATATAAACAAATCAGCAGTAAGAGAAGCTTTTTTTTAGAACACCATTTTCTAGTCCAGCACCATCGTCTGTCAATGTACACGTTATGACCACATGCAAGGCAATGATTATACTTTTTCCAAGACTCAGTTGCAATTCTAACCTAACAATATACACCTTACCATCTCTTTGCATCGGTCACCCTGGTAACTATTTCCAGAGATATGTGAAGGTTTTCATTTATGTTAATTGCACATTTTCTTCCTTAGTAATTGAAACGTAAATCTTTTTTTTCAATTCTGCGTGCCCGTATTTTTAGTGCATACTTGAACTTTAAGCAGTTCAACCCCAGGAAAAGTGTCACGAAAATGTGTTATACAAAGTGCACACATTTCAAATAAACATTTTAAAAAAACAATGCCAACAAATGAATTCACTTCCTTGAGTCCACTTCCAATGATCCCAAAGTCAAATTGAAACAAAAATTTTGCTTTCTGTGTTAATGAATTTAGTAGAATATTAGTCCAGTTCGCGATAGTGCAGAGTAAATGAGTTCTTCAGTATTAGGTGATATATTTTTTTATTTGGACTAACAATTGATACGACAAGCTTTCCAGTGTTCTCTCTCTTCCACAGGCCAGCGCTACTGATTTACAAAGATTCCATGAGCTTAACACAGATGCAAAAAGCAAGATAACCATCTAAGGCAGATGATGTACAGTAGAGAAGGAATTGGTAAATAAACAGACTGGGCAATAAATGGCTGAAATAGACAGTGAGAATAAGAACCAAGCATCCATCAGCAGTGTGAAGAGGGGTGGGGAGAGAAGGGGCTGAATTGTAACTGTAGCCCTCTTCCCCCCCCCTTAAGTGAGATTGAGGTGGGTAGGTGTGTCTGACTACTTTTCAGTGTGGTGCTATACCTGTTGGCTCACAGGAGGGCTGAGCTTCCGCCATGGGGAACCTGGGGTATGTACTTACACTCGGTGCAGCGCCTCCACTGATGAGGGATCCCAACGGGGTGAGAGTGTGCCCTCACCAGAACAACCATACAGTAAATACACACCGTGTGAATAAACAGTATTTACTGAGCATAAACTGTAACTCCAATAACACCTCTTTGCATAACATCAAAACAATATATCAATAACAGTGCATCACTCTGAATGCATACCATCCCCCCACCCACATGTCCATCATCACCTTCCCCGCAGTCTCTTGAGTGCCCCCAACAATAAAGACCAGTGTGAGTGTGAGGGATAGCGCTTCCCTGTGTTGGGGCCCGGTGGTGCACTTAATATATACTACCTCCCTGACCAGTCCTGGTCAGGAAAATCCTTGGAACTCAGCAGCACCGCACAGTGATCCCACGGCGTGCTGCGCTGCTCTCTGCAGGAATGGGTGCACACGCTGCATCCACAGGAAAGGAATCTCCAGCCGGAATGCTCCTTTAACACAGTCTCTGAACACGCTGTCAGACAGTCAGAGGCCGTCAGACAGCATCCCTCTTGCTGCTCTAAATATGGTGAAGGAGTCCCTGTCCTAAGGCCAACCCTATATCATACAGCTTCCTCTGGTGTCATAGGGGACTAACTGGGCCCTGGGGTATACCTCTACCCTAGTCCCTGCATGCAGAATAACTCTCCCTGTAACTTCTGTCGGATCCCAGACTCTGGCAGCTCACCACGTGCAACTGGCACTGGTGATATACACACACTGAACAACTAGCTCCTAACTCACTTATCCTAACGCGCCTGCAGCCGACACACAGCTCTCAGTCAGCCGGCAGACAGTAACACACGCTGCACACACACTGCACTCAGTACAGGCAGCGTCACATGCAACACTCCACACAGCAACCTGGAACCCTAACACTAACACTAACAGCTACGCACTGCAAACTTCTGGAACGCGTACAGCAACTTGCTGCACACTAGCACTATGCCTTCTTGTCAGGCCTCACAGCACTGCCAGCCGTGATCCTGACAAGACAGCACACACACGCACTAAGGGCAGCGTCCCTATGTGGGCCGTCCCTCAACACTTACCCACTAACCTGGTGGGGAGTTGGGGCCTTTCTTGGGATGTGGGGACCTTACTCGATGCAGGAGCTGCATATGCTCTCTGCACCCTTCCTTCCCTCACAGCTCCCCAGCTCCAACTGACAAACGTGCTGCAGTCCAAACAATGTATCCACTTTCCTTGCCTGGCCTTCCTAAGCCCTATTGGCTCCTTGGTGTCACATGGGGCATACAGAGGCTCATGGGACTCGTAGCCCCTGCTCAGAGTCTTCCCTGGTAGGCTAGGGGTTCGCGGGCTTTTGTTACCCTCCACTGCGCGTGTGCAATCTTTCCCGGGCTTTCTCTCTTCTCCCTGAGCTGTCCCTATGCTCGCGTGAGCTATCCCTAGCTCTGGGGCTTTCCCTGCGCCTACGCGTCCACTGCGCATGCGCGAGACGGTCCTTAATGGCGGCGCCCTGCTCTGCGGCCGCCGGGACCTTAGAGACGCGATCGCGTCCTTAGCAACGGCCCGATCGCGTCCCCGGCAACCGGCCGCAGGCAGGGGAAGCCACGCTGCTCCCTGCTCCAGCCCCCACCCTTGGAAGCAGCCGTCGGGTCTTTCGGCACCCGCGATCGAGCTGCCCAAGGGGAGGGGGGTCTCAAGGAGCTGCGGGAGCTCCAGGCTACACTCTCCCCCTGGTGGAAAATCCAACGTCCTCGCTTGGAGAACGCCATACCCTGACATAAGGTTTATACAATTAAAATGCATGGCACAGAACATACAACACGTGTCGAATTTACCCTTCAGGTTACATTGCACTTCACACCAATTAACCGAAGCGTGCTGAGACCATTTGTGGGGAGCCCCTAATTGAACATGTGGGGGTACCTCACTTTTGCGTCCGTGAGCCTCCCCTAGAAAAATTTCTTGGAGAGCACACTCTAAAGCGACAGTTACTGGCTCTTCGCTACTTCCTCCCCCTGGTGGAAGGAGTAGCACAGTGTCTCTGAAGCAGACCCTTACCCGGTCATCCGCGGCAGGGATGCGGCAGACCAGGAGGCCAGGACCTTTTCCGCGGTCCACGACTTGGCGAATGGCACACTCCTTTCTGGGCTTAAAGGAGGCCAGTCTCCCTGGATCTCTCTTTACACAGTCCTTGTCCCTACGGACTTGCGAGGCTTCCACTGAAAAGCGAGCACTGGACAATGTCTCTGTTTCACCTGGCAGGGGGTAAAGAGTAGACACCCGACCACTGCGGTGATTCACGGTGGTCAACAGGTCCTTGGGGATGCTGTCAGTTCCCACCTCGGCCGTCTTGGGACCTGCCCCCGGTACTTCTGGGGCAGTCCACTTACGCGCTGAAAACTCGGGAGCGTTGGATCCCAGTCCTGGGACCACTTGTGTCGGAGCGCACGGGCTCATACTCTGTTCAGAAGCCGCAACTCTGGCCTTCTTCACGGCCAGCTCCATCGGAGATTGTGGGGAGTTAGGGAGTTCCTTACCACTCCACTGACTTGGGATGGATTCTCCCAAGGAGGACACCTCCGCCAGGACGCGATGTAGAGGGGAGCCCTTCGCCCGGGTAACCAGACTTAAGGAGCCATCGTGCTCCGCGGTCACCTGGAGGCTCACCCCCGACACCCCTGGGGCAGTCGACTCACCCTCATCGTCGTTTGGTACTGGTCCCCATTCTAGGACCGATGGTACCTCGGTAGTAGGTCGGACTGACCATTGTAGGGCGCACGGGCCCACAGCAGGGTCCGCAACATCGGGATACACCTCCTCCAGGGCACACGGGCCCACAGCAGGCTCTGCATCCGCCAAGATAGGGTGTTCATTGCTGTCACTAAAGTGGTCCGCCGGCAGGCGCATCACCACAAGTGACTGGTCGCTGGATTCACTAGAAGGTGGGGGTATATACGCCTTACCCTGTGATTCCTCTGTATAATCGCTGAGGTGGTTCGCCGGTAGGCGCATCGCCACCGATGGGACTTCAACCTCGTCCCGCTCAGGAACCGGATCTGAAATGTTCACTCGGGCACACGGGCCCTCCACAACCGGTTGTTGGTAGCGGGAATCCCTAAGTAATTTCTCCCTGAAGACAGACTTAACTTCAGCACAACTCAGAGTGATATAGAGGTCAGGCTCCTCCTCCCTAGAACAGTCTGTCTCATCCACGTTTGGTTGAAAGTCACAGTGCTTGCTCCCCCTGGTGGAATCTGAAGGAGGGGCACTTTCTACAAGGGAGTGGTTCTGGCTCTGTGCTGAGTCACTCACAGTGCAGGGGCGGGGTTCAGGTTTTCGCGCCCAACCCGGACAATACTCTGCAACAATTTCTTGCACAGTCCTGGTGCTCTCCCGACTTGGCGGGAGCCGCCATCTTAGGTGTGACTCTCTGCTAGAGAGAGACTCCATTTTAATCACAGTCTCTGCAATTACACTAGGGCTCTCTTCTGTATAGATAGGGGGGTAGCCTTCTGGTTTTCCCGCCAATCCCGGACAGTTTTCCTCAACACAATCTAGTGCAGGCTTGCAGCCAGCAGCACGTGCGTTCTCCTGCTTTGGCGGCAGACGCCATTTTACTGGGTCTGCGTAGACTAGGGGGTACCCCTCAGACGGGCCCCCGGGCATACACAGGGCGGACGGTGCCTCTGCCAGGCATATATCCGCAGTGGGGATGGCCACAAAAAGTATCATTTTCCATAGGGCCGTGGGATCGTGTTCTTCTTCTAAGAAACATGCGTGCGGCCACCCTGGAATTTCACGCATATAGGACTGAACCTCAACCGCGGGCATAGTTGCGGGAAGGCCTCCTACTACCACTACCTGGCCAGGCTCCATATACTGCCTCAAAGCCCAGGCAAGGACCTCGTGTTCGGACTTCACAAACATGGCGACAAAAATAGGAATGGGACAATTGGGAAAAAAAATGGAACAGAGCACCCCAGGTCTGGATCTCAGCAGCGCCTCCAAATGTAGCCCTCTTCCCCCCCCCTTAAGTGAGATTGAGGTGGGTAGGTGTGTCTGACTACTTTTCAGTGTGGTGCTATACCTGTTGGCTCACAGGAGGGCTGAGCTTCCGCCATGGGGAACCTGGGGTATGTACTTACACTCGGTGCAGCGCCTCCACTGATGAGGGATCCCAACGGGGTGAGAGTGTGCCCTCACCAGAACAACCATACAGTAAATACACACCGTGTGAATAAACAGTATTTACTGAGCATAAACTGTAACTCCAATAACACCTCTTTGCATAACATCAAAACAATATATCAATAACAGTGCATCACTCTGAATGCATACCATCCCCCCACCCACATGTCCATCATCACCTTCCCCGCAGTCTCTTGAGTGCCCCCAACAATAAAGACCAGTGTGAGTGTGAGGGATAGCGCTTCCCTGTGTTGGGGCCCGGTGGTGCACTTAATATATACTACCTCCCTGACCAGTCCTGGTCAGGAAAAACCTTGGAACTCAGCAGCACCGCACAGTGATCCCACGGCGTGCTGCGCTGCTCTCTGCAGGAATGGGTGCACACGCTGCATCCACAGGAAAGGAATCTCCAGCCGGAATGCTCCTTTAACACAGTCTCTGAACACGCTGTCAGACAGTCAGAGGCCGTCAGACAGCATCCCTCTTGCTGCTCTAAATATGGTGAAGGAGTCCCTGTCCTAAGGCCAACCCTATATCATACAGCTTCCTCTGGTGTCATAGGGGACTAACTGGGCCCTGGGGTATACCTCTACCCTAGTCCCTGCATGCAGAATAACTCTCCCTGTAACTTCTGTCGGATCCCAGACTCTGGCAGCTCACCACGTGCAACTGGCACTGGTGATATACACACACTGAACAACTAGCTCCTAACTCACTTATCCTAACGCGCCTGCAGCCGACACACAGCTCTCAGTCAGCCGGCAGACAGTAACACACGCTGCACACACACTGCACTCAGTACAGGCAGCGTCACATGCAACACTCCACACAGCAACCTGGAACCCTAACACTAACACTAACAGCTACGCACTGCAAACTTCTGGAACGCGTACAGCAACTTGCTGCACACTAGCACTATGCCTTCTTGTCAGGCCTCACAGCACTGCCAGCCGTGATCCTGACAAGACAGCACACACACACGCACTAAGGGCAGCGTCCCTATGTGGGCCGTCCCTCAACACTTACCCACTAACCTGGTGGGGAGTTGGGGCCTTTCTTGGGATGTGGGGACCTTACTCGATGCAGGAGCTGCATATGCTCTCTGCACCCTTCCTTCCCTCACAGCTCCCCAGCTCCAACTGACAAACGTGCTGCAGTCCAAACAATGTATCCACTTTCCTTGCCTGGCCTTCCTAAGCCCTATTGGCTCCTTGGTGTCACATGGGGCATACAGAGGCTCATGGGACTCGTAGCCCCTGCTCAGAGTCTTCCCTGGTAGGCTAGGGGTTCGCGGGCTTTTGTTACCCTCCACTGCGCGTGTGCAATCTTTCCCGGGCTTTCTCTCTTCTCCCTGAGCTGTCCCTATGCTCGCGTGAGCTATCCCTAGCTCTGGGGCTTTCCCTGCGCCTACGCGTCCACTGCGCATGCGCGAGACGGTCCTTAATGGCGGCGCCCTGCTCTGCGGCCGCCGGGACCTTAGAGACGCGATCGCGGCCTTAGCAACGGCCCGATCGCGTCCCCGGCAACCGGCCGCAGGCAGGGGAAGCCACGCTGCTCCCTGCTCCAGCCCCCACCCTTGGAAGCAGCCGTCGGGTCTTTCGGCACCCGCGATCGAGCTGCCCAAGGGGAGGGGGGTCTCAAGGAGCTGCGGGAGCTCCAGGCTACATAACATTAGCAGAGAGACAGGGAGAAACATTACAAAACAAATAAGAAAGTTCTTCTCAGCTTGAACTGTGAAAGGTAAAATATATGTCACTCAAGTGTTACTCCATATTACATTGCAGACATGTTGTTAGAACAATAATAAAATAACAGTCAATTATGTTGAAAGCAAACAGTTTGGTGCTGCAAATATTACCAGTAACAACTAGGAGTACACAGTACAAATGCAGTTGAATGGATAAAATAGAAGGATGCCTAAATAGACATGTTGTGAAGTTGTGAAGTTAAAAATTGTTCTTTTTAAAAGAAGTCAGATATGCATGTAGCCCCGGTGCCCTCTGGCTCCCAGAGACCCCCCTCCTTTGGATCAGCGCGGTCGCGGGTGCTGCCGGAGCCAGCGACGGACCCGCCGGCTGTTTCCAAAAGTGGGGGCCGGAGCAGGGAGCGGTCCCAGCCTTAGGAGGCTCGGCGGCGCACCTGGCTAGCGGGGGCCGACATTATCGCTGCGCGCGCATGCACAGTGATCGCGCATGCGCAGATAGGATACAGGAGTTGTGGTGGCCGTTAGGGAGTCGCGAATGCGCAGGAGAATCACGCACGCGGCCCCAGTGTAGGAATAGCCTCCTAGGGACTACAATTCCCAGGAGGCTAAGGGTGGAAGGCACCAGGTGCCACAGAACGGCCAATAGGGCTGGAGGATTGCCCTGTCAGGGAGATAGCTACATTTTGCGGGGTTTTGAGGAAAGAGGCAGTCAGCGCCAGGAGCAGCTAGGTGAAGGAGGTAGGGTGCAGGAATCAGTGACTCCCTGCACTAGACCAGCAGCCCCCGAGGCCCCAGATAGCCCTGAGCCACCCAGTAGTGTGAGTTGTGTCAGGGACAGGCCCCAAGTTAGGGACCCTGCCCCTTACTATTCAGAGCCAGTTAGGGACCCAGCGGACGTGGCGCGTTCATCCAGAGGTTTGGGCTCAGACCTTCGCTGTTGCTGCAGCAGCCATCCAGGTGGGATCGCCCTGGACGGTAGTTCCTGTATTCATCTGCCATCGGATCCTTTGCGAAGCTCCTTGGCAGGCCCGGGCACTGGAGTGCTCGGCAGGTAAACCTCACCAAGTGCACCAACGATACTATATTAGATTCACACGGGACCAGTGGCTGCGCAGTCACACATATCTATCTCACTTGAAGTGTGGGGGACATATTGTGTGGGGTTACTGGACACGGGGTGGGTCACCTGGTGAAGGGGGTAGCGTCCTGCGAGACGCAGTAGTTAGTGTCTCCTCTAGGGAGGGACACCTGTTGATTCTATGCATGAGTACGGTTGCACTAGTAAAAGCATTGGTTGTTATACATGCTGTGTGTGTATTAATATATATTGTCCTGCGAGGAACCGCTCCCCCTCTGGTGGGAGCCACCACAGGTGGAGGCGCTGCACCGTGTACGAGGTTACTCAGATTATACGTGCCCCAGGTTCCCAGTGGCAGAAGCTCAGCCCTCCTGTGAGCCTAACAGGTAAAGCACCACACCTAGTAACATTAGGTTCTCCGCAGCTACACTCTATCTGCGATTGGGTGGGGGAATACCCGTTACATTTGGAGGCACTGCTGAGATCAGACCTCGGGTGCCCTATTCTATTTTTTTGTCAAAATTGTCCACCATGTCTGTAAAGTCCGGACACGAGGTCCTCACCTGGGCTTGAGGCAAGATTTTAACCCCCGTCGTGTGGTAGCCGTAGGGGGCCTTCCTGCACCTATATCCAATGTGGAGGTCTGTGACCATATGCGTAAAATTCCCGGGTGGCCGTACGCCTGTATTTTAGATGAAGAACAGGACCCCACGTCCATGTGGAGATCGATACTTTTTGTGGTGTCACCCACGTGGGATATATGCCTGTCAGAGGCACCATCCACACTGTTTATGCCAGGGGGCCCCCGTGAGGGTTACCCTTTAGTCTACGCTGACCTAGCGCCATGGCAATTTTCCCCAAGCTGGAAGCGTGCATGTGCCGCTGCGCTCAAGGCGGCGAATTACCTTGCAGAAAGCTGTCCGGGATTGGCGGGAAAACCAGAAGGCTACCCCCTTATTTATGCAGAGAGCCCTAGTGTAATTGCTGAGACTGTGATTAAAATGGAGGCTCCCTCAAGCAGGGAGTCACACCTAAGATGGCGGCTCCCGCCAAGTCGGGAGAGCACCAGGACTGTGCAAGAAATTGTTGCAGAGTATTGTCCGGGTTGGGCACGAAAACCAGAGCCCCGCCTCTGCACTGAGAGTAGCCCAGCACAGAGTCAGAACCACTCCTTGAAAGAGGATGCTCTGCCTCTGGAGTCCACCAGGGGGAGCCAGCACAAGGATGCTCAATAAGAAACTGCTATCGCCACTAAGGACAGTACAGGATGCTATCCGCAGTTGTATGGTGTTTGGCCAGCAGAGGGACTGTATGTAACATTTCTTTTGTGCCCGTGCTTACAGAAGACCTTAAACTCTCTGGTGGTATGAATTTTGATCCCTATCAGCGACCACGAGGGGTTCAGGTAGTGAAAGTGAAAGTCGAAGGAAAAAGGTACGTGCTGTGCCTATGCCCCAAGTGTGCTTTTCCTGATGGCGAATTGAGTTGGGGACCCAAGTGTGCCTGCTGTGAGGCACAGTTCCTAAAACCAGTGCTGCTGTGTGATACGGAACCCGCAGAAGAAGATGCGGCTAACCAGCCTACCTCAACTACAGAGGGCCCGTGCGCCCTAACCACGGTTCCAGATTCGGTTCTAATGCCGGAACCACAGATGGAACCACCGATGGCAAGTGAAGCTGAGGACAAAAAGCCGTTTGCCTCGCTTGCTGTGGGCCCGTGTGCCCTACTACGGCCAGTCCGGCCTAAGATGATGATACCGTCGGTCCTAAGCTTGGGATCAGTACTTAATGACGACAAGGGTGAGTTGACTGCCCCAGGGGTGTTGGGTGTGAGCTTCCAGGTGATCGCGGCGCACGGTAGCTTCTTAAGTCTGGCCACCAGGGCGACTGGCTCCACTCGGCATCGCGTCCTGGCAGAGGTGTCCCCCTTAGAAGACCGCTGTTCAGTGGTGCGAGCGGACCAGTACCCACCACTTATCATCCAGGTGAAGAGGAAACACAGCAGCCAACCAGCCGTGGTGATGCGCCAGCTGAAGCATCTGCTGCGGACCCTGCTGTGGACGCGCTGCGCATTGACATCCCTCGGCAGCAAGCGCTGGTGCAGCCAGAGCCGTGGAAGAGTCCCCCGGCCGTGGCAACTCCCAGTGTGTCGTAGGGACATCTGGTGACGAGACTGGAGGAAGAGGAACCCATCGCAAGCCAGCGGAGTGGTGAGGAACCTCCTTACTCCCCACATGCTCCGATGGAGGCGGCCGTGGAAAAGGCCCGAACTAAGGCTCCTGACCTGAGTGTGAGCCCATGCGCTCCAATCCAAATGGTCCCAGGACTGGAATCCAACGTTCCCGAGCTCCCAGAAAGTGAGTGGATTGCCCCAGAAGTGACTGATATAGCCATCAAAGACTGTACTGTGGCCACTCTGGTAACTATTGCCTTCTTCATGCGCAACATGGAGCGCTTTATTCATCATGTGGTGGACAGAGGGAAAGGTCAGGGCCTCCCTGTAAACCGCATATGCGATGCGGATGGCCGGGTAAAGGTCTGGCCAAGAGACATTGTACTATTCCTTCCACCAGTGGGAGGAAGTAGTATGGACCCTGTGACTGTTACCCCAGAGCAGGATCTCCAAGAGATTATCCTGGCGGAGGCTCACAAAGGTCAAAGTGAGGTACCCCCACATGATCAGTTAGGGGCACCCCACACTTGGTCTCGGCAAACAGCAAACACTCAGCTGGCCTCGGGTATTACTGTGGTTGTTATGTGGTGTACCAAGTCATACAAAGCTCATGTGATATGATGTATATTCTATGTACTGCATTTTTATTATATAATGTTTGTACATGGTTATGTCTGCTATCCAAGCGAGGTCGTTGGGATTTCACCAGGGGGAGAGTGTAGCCTAGGTGCCCTCCGGCTCCCAGAAACACCCCTCCTTTGGATCAGCGCGGTTGCAGGTGCCACCGGAGCCAGCGACGGACCCGCCGACTGTTTCCAAAGGTGGGGCCGGAGCAGGGAGCGGTCCGAGCCTTAGGAGGCTAGCGGGGGCCACCATTATCGCTGTGCGTGCATGCGCAGTGATCGTGCATGCGCAGATAATATACAGGAATGCGGATAGGAATGCGGTGGCCATTAGGGAGTCGCGCATGCGCAGGAGAATCGCAGGAGAATCGCGCACGCGGCCCCAATGTAGGAATAGCCTCCTAGGGACTAAAATTCCCAGGAGGCTAAGGGTGGAAGGCACCAGGTGCCTCAGAACGGCCAATAGGGCTGGAGGATTGCCCTGTTAGGGAGATAGCTACATTTCGCGGGGTTTTGAGGAGAGAGGCAGTCAGCGCCAGGAGCAGCAAGGGGAAGGAGGTAGGGTGCAGGAGTCAGTGACTCCCTGCACTAGGCCAGCAGCCCCCGAGGCCCCAGATAGCCCTGAGCCACCCAGTAGTGTGAGTTGTGTCAGGGACAGGCCCCAGGTTAGTGACACTGCCCCTTACTATTCAGAGCCAGTTAGGGACCCAGCGGACGCGGCATGTTTATCCAGAGGTTTGGGCTCAGACCTTCGCTGTTGCTGCAGCAGCCATCCGGGTGGGATCGCCCTGGACGGTAGTTCCTGTATTGTCCTGCGAGGAACCACTCTCCCTCTGGTGGGAGCCATCGCAGGTGGAGGCGCTGCACCGAGTACGAGGTTACTCATATTATACGTGCCCCAGGTTCCCAGTGGCGGAAGCTCATCCCTCCTGTGAGCCTAACAGGTAAAGCACCACACCTAGTAACATTAGGTTCTCCGCAGCTACACTCTATCTGCGATTAGGTGGGGGAATACCCGTTACATGCAGATACACATTACTGTTTGTCTATATTTACTAATAAGTATCATTCCATAAGAAAACTTCCATCTCCAGGAGACATCCCAGGGCCCATTTTTTAAATGAGCTGTATGGTATTTCCCATCACCCGAATAAGTTTTATGGAATAGCACTAATTATTAAGTATGGGACCTAATGTGCCTAAGTAACCACTTTTACCCATTGGGTATTGAAAGGTCAGAGGGTCTATAGTGGGATATTGCACTAATTGACATTGATTATTAAACAATAATTATTTACAGAGCACAGATCATTAGTTAGTGCATACTGTATCAATGGCTAACACCAATAAACATTCAACAGCTAGTACAATATTGTATACAGTATGTTCAAAAGAAATATTAACCAAGAATTATCTACTGCATTAAATGCAGACAATAGATTAAATTTACAAGAAAGATGTTTGTATTTCACAATTTGAAGTTAGTTATACTGTAGGTGGAAACGTAAGTAGAGCCCTTTCAATTGAATTACCTTGTTGACAACCAGATTGTAGAGGATCTAGAAAATAAAGCTGGCATAAGGTTAATAAACGATGGATGAACAATCACTTCAGTGCTTTCAACCAATCACTTCAACGCTTTCAACACAAATGGTAAAAGAGATACTATTGTCTAATTGAATTGAGCTTTGTGATCCATCTCTCCCTAATAAGAGATGGCTTTTTCCAATTGCTCTTTTAAAAGAAGATGGAAACAAAGGACAATTTTGTGAGAAATGTGTATGTGGAGGGTAAAAAGTGTAGTAGTGATTAATGGTAATGTAATGAAAGTGAGATGGAACAAGTAAGGTTTCAAGCAGCGTTCATAGTACACAACTAGATATATATATATATATATAGGTACATGGTTTTTTTTACTATAGTGGTCTCGGACAAGTGCACTTTACAAAGCTTTAGCAGATTAAAAAAAGAATGACAGTATTATAAAATACCAAAATGACCAATGCTCTATCCTATGCCAATCTATTCTTGAAACACATGCGATTAAATGATTTATTGAGCATGAATAAAGTTGGCAATGTTCTAATTGTCATTGGAAGCTTATTCCAAAGTCAGGGTTTGGGCCAAAAGTGTATAGTGGAGACAAGGAAAACTGTGGAACACGTCTATAGTTAATTAAAGTCATAAGGGCCAGTTTGCCACATACCAAATATCATTGCCAATTAAATATTGAATGCAGTTAAATGTGTGTTGATTAAGTAAAATCCTCATAAAGTGGTCTATGCACCAACATAGAATGTTTTGCTTTGACGCATTGCTCAGTGTTTTGGAGAAGAGCTGCCGCATACAGATGTAGCAACACTTACTGTGTGAGTTGCCGTCTGGGGATCCCATGATCACGACGATCGTGACCTGGATGGATTAACACTGCGGGGGTCCAATCTGGAAGCATAGACTCCGCAAGCGCGATCGCGGAAGACACTGGGGGTCATGCACTAAGCAGTGATAACTGGGTTTTCTGGGTGCTATGCACAAAGCAGTGATAAGTGCTTTAAAGTGAGATAACTGCCTTTATAGCGTGATACTGCCTACTGTGAGATTCAGAAAGCAGTGATAACAGTGCAGTATCGTGCTATAATGGCTACTTAAAAGCACTTATCACTGCTTTGTGAATCTCACAGAAAGCAGTATCGTGCTATAAAGGCATTTATCTCACTTAAAAGACTTATCACTGCTTTGTGAATTTCACAGCAGGCAGTATCACGCTATAATGGCTTTTTATCTCACTTAAAAGCACTTATCACTGCTTAGTGCATAACCCCCACTGTCACCAACACAGAGGACTTTTGTTTGGTCGTCCGCAGCACTGGGGACAGTAAGGCTAAGGTCCCGTTGCACGCGTCCGCATGGCTGGCTTGCTTGCCGGCGGCGCGTGCAACTCGCTGTACCGCGATCTGCGGTCTACAGGAAACTTTTCTTGGAGCGGGGGGGGCGTGGCCAAATGGGTCGGGGGGCGTGGCCATGACATGAGGGGGCGCGGCCATGACGTGAGGGGGCGCGGCCATGACGTGAGGGGGCGCGGCCCAAAACCAAAACAAAGCAGGGCTCACAGCACTGCAGCAGCTCTACACACAAGGAGCCATAGAGCCAGTCTATGATTGGCCCCTTCGCGTACCATGTGACGCGTTGCCGCAAGAGAACACCATTCTCTCGTGTCTCCTGCTGGCTGCCGCGTCACAGTATGTCGCAAGTTACAAGTGAGGAGGGACTGGGACCCGATCGTGAGTTCAAACTGGAATGGTAAGTTGAGCCCACGCCGCCGCCCGCGCCAACGGGCGCAGCGGGTCCCAGCCCTAAGACTTACTAGATCTGTACGTAAGAACAGCTTCATACTGCACATCTGACGCAGAATGTTAGACATACACCCCTTCAAATATGGAGGCTTTTTAGGAGCAAATAGGCAAAACATTGTTCAGAGAGATGCAGACTTTGATGCATCTCCTTATAATCTGTGTGCCATTTAACTCCTCCCCAACTTCTCCTATGAACACTCTCCAATGTGATGGCTGGAGCAGATGTGGGAAATTTGGAGCAAAATGCTTTGATACATAATTATAGGGTGCCTACACAAGGTACATAATTGCCTTGATACGTAGAGCCCAAGGATGTGAAGACAATGTAAAGAATGTATCAGTGAGGATACATGAATTGGCAGTTGAGTATCAAAGTCTCCTAGGAATTCCAATTTGTAAAACAGCAGTCCCGCCCATTTTCATTACTTTTACATCATTTAAGCCAAGGGGTCAACCTTAGCTGAACCATGCTATAATTATCTCTAGGGACACCCAATTCCTGAGATAGTTACAGGTTTCATTGCAGGTTCCCCAACCTGGACATTTAAAGATGGTGCTCACAGTCATCCGGGAAGCTGCAACATCATCCTACCAATTATGTTGTAACTTCATATTGGCAGTAAGATTTGATGGCTATTTTGATTTTTCTAATGTGAGCTGAGTGTGCGTGTGTGTGTGTGTGTATATATATATATATATATATGTGTAGGGATGTCTCAGGTTGCTTCTACCTTTGCTGCAGTGTGTATTTGGAGGAAGTGTTTGGAAGGTTCCGCAGCGGCCCGAAAGCACAGGGCGCCGCCATGTTGTTGCGCAATAGTCAGGAGTGACTGTCAGAGCGGAGACAGTTCACGCATGCGCAGTGCAAAGCGCGCAAATAGGTGGCCAATGAGAAGAGGTTCAGCAAGTAAACTACAACCCCCAGGAGCCTCAGCAAAGTCACCTGATGCCAGGGAGTAAATAGGAGGGCAGGATTTGCGAGAGGCAGGAAAGGGAAGCGTGGGGGAGAGACCACGCTAGCCAGAGGGCACCGGAGGAGCAAGGGGAGAGGTAGTGTGTGTGCAGGGGTTCAGTGACCCACTTGCGTAGGCAGATTCCCCCTCAGGCCCCAGTGTATTCCCTGAGTCACCATAGCTTGTGGTGCTGCAGGGACGCCCTATATTGGTAGCGACACATGCCCCTTACTGCATAGACAGATAGGGACACAGTATAGTGGAGCTGCGGTTGGTGGCAGACATTTGGGCCCAGGCTGCTGTGCATCATCCACTACTCGTGAGAGACTGCGCTGGATCGGCGGATCCGTTGTGAAGTTGTTGCCGGTCACCACAGTGATCGGAAGGTATTTACTAAAGTGCACCAAAACCGGTCAACAGGTGCTGATCCCGCCTTAGGGATCCACTAAGTGGAGTGGCCAAAGGACTGAGCCTATATACATAATTACAGTTACCTGGACACGGTGTGGTTGATGTGTTACATGTGTGTTATTGCTATACCTATAAGATAAGGTTCTATCAGTACTTACAGTAAACAGTTACAATCTGATGTGTGTTGCTATTGTTCTTACCCAGGGGAATCTTACGCAATGGGGATCCTGGGTAAGTGGAGGCGCTGCCAATAAGATAACTATTACCCCAGGAATCCCAGCTAGCGGAGGACTAGATCTTCTTGAGCCAACAGGTGTGTGCAGTACCCGTAGTCACTCTAGGGCGTAGGATAGAGGGATACATATATATATATATATATATATATATATATATATATATATATATATATATATATATATACAGTATATATATGCTATGTCAATGTAGATGTAGCACTGGTCCTTTTTGTCATTTGTTCTATACATGAGGTCACAAACCTAGGAGCACTCTTTTGACACATTATACTGTATATGATATGGTGAATTTGAGTTCTGAGCTTACAGGGGATGTGTGCGTTTGTTAATTTCAGTAAGTAAAACAACATAAGTTTGTGGCTCTGCTTGCCTGTTTCCAAACTCGCCCATCCCACCTTTTTAATTGCAGTTATTGCTAAGCACCTGTAAATGACTAGTCCATTAAACACAGCTCTACCTCCATTAGAGAGGTATGAGAGCTTTTTGCAGGTGCAGCAGTGTTAAGACCTATAGATGGATCATACCATGAAGTGGCTGTTGGCTTAAAATACTTTGGCCAAAGAATTGAACTATATGACCCTTGCTTATGAGAAGATAAACAGATAAGTATTTAACTATATAATATGTCAAGTTAGATGTAGCACTATGCCTTTTTGTGTATGTATATACAGTATATATATATATATATATATATATATATATATATATATATATATATATATGTTCTTCAGTATTTGGTGATACCTTTTTTTATTTGGACTAACAAGCTTTCGAGAGTTCTTCTCTCTTCTTCAAGTCGGCAATACTGGTATCACCTAATACTGAAAACCCTATTCTGCACTAACTAACGCAATTGAACTAACACGTCTATTTCCGTTTTTTTTATTAAAAATATATATATATATATATCAAATTTTATATATATATATATATATATATATACTGTATATATGTGTGTGTGTGTGTTTTAGCCTCTGCACTGGGTAAGTATTGGTACACAGCTTAGGATGAACAGGCACTCAAAGGAACAAAACAAGGAGCGCAAACAAAACTGATCAATAAAAACAAATAATGTGAAGATCATATGTAAGTGACAAACTCATCAGTGCTGCTTGTAAGAATATGGTCTCTAAAACCATGTGACAAAAGGGAATCGATACAAAAGGCCCAAATGAATAGTGAATAAATATATAAGTGCTAAAAATGCTCAAATTACAAATATAGCACTCACGGACATGGTATTAAGTCTAATATCCAAGTGGGATGAACATGGACAATCGATGGAGCTGTGGTTGCTGGAAATCTCCTCACAAAGGAAACATAAGGAGAATATAGCATAGCATATTTTCATTAAATTACAGGAATGGGGAGGGTAAGAAATAAAACTCACACTCTCCCAGTCCAAAAGGCGCAATGAGAGTAATACTGTAGGTGTACGCTCCAAGCACACCAAACAGTTCAGGAATCACAGCCAGTCTCGTATCCAGCGACGTTTTTGCTCATCGATGCGATGACTTCTGCGTCTGCATACGCGCCCAGTGCGGAGTCCCAATTGGGTCTGGATGGTTAATACGTGTCCTCTGAGGAGAAAAACAATGCATTTCACCTAAACGGTGCATTCGGCTTCCTCTGGGGTTCCAAAGTAAACCTAGATTTGGTGCAAATAACAAATCAATACCTAAAGAGCATACAACAAGCGCTAATCTACAAAAACATATAACAAACCAATAAGGTTACATGTGCCTAATGCCAAAATTTAACTGTGACCTATTGATAAGGATGACAGATGGCTGAAATGGAAATGATATAAATATGGCTGCCCAGGGGACTCCCAAACACAAGTGCTGCACTCGCTATAAATCAACACAAAAAATAACGAATAGTATTCCCCGGTGCCAAAAGTAAATGGAATATGGTAAATAATATCACCAGTCCTCACTGTCCTGGATAAAGTCCAAAGTGAGTTCCCTGTCCAAAAAATATAGTCAGTTTATGCAATCCAGGTGTGGTTCTGCCACTCTGCGTCTCCTCCTATTGAAAAAACAAAGGGAACACACCATTGCGCAGTAAACCAATACTAGTGAGGGATTTTTTCTTGGAGACACAAAAAATGCCTAGCTGCAGGCTGTAAGGGGTTAATTCTGTGGGCTTGTGACCCCCCTACATTCTCCTCTCTGATGGACAGAAGTAAGGTGGTGACACGTGGCCTGTGTGCAGGGATAGGTATAGACCATGAGCCCACCCCTTCTGGTTCCTTATGAGGGACAGTGCCAAATTTACTTAGTCCTGCTCTGGAGGAGGAAGAGAGCAGTAGGGCTATGAGTCTTTCCCATCGCAGGATGAGCGTGCCCACCCCCAGTCCCTGGGGGAGCATCTGATCTGTTAATGTGTATTTCAGTAAGCATTTTATATTTCAGTAACCATTTTGTCTCCTATTGTCTTAGTTTTACTTGTAATGCATGTATTGCTTTAAGACTTGCTCATGTGCTCTGGCAAGACTCTTAGAACTTTCAGCCCTGAAAGATAAGGGAAGAATGTTAGCTTGTTAGTTTCTATAAACAACGCCTTACTCCCTCTACTCCCACATTCCCCCTTTCTCTGCTTCCCTCAATCCATCTGAAATAAGTGAAAAGCACAAATGTAAGCAACGTTTAATCTATGTAGCAATAAATTAGGTAGTGGACGTCAGCAAATACCCCGTAAGATGTTTCAGCAAAATACCTCTAGGACTATTTTTGTGTATAAAACTCTTTGTTATCTGTAATAAACCAGTCCAGTGATTTGATAGAGCTTGCATGTGTCTCATTTCAAACTGCTTGACTCCGGGCCCGTTGTTCTCTGACCACACATTGAATAGTTACAAGGTGTCTCTTGAGAGAGCTTTCGGCATCTGTGGAGAGGAACGCTTGCTGCGGGGCAGACAAGCATCAAAGAATAACTACATATTTACATGATCTAAGAGACGAGACCTTGTACTAGCTGGGGTTAAGCATCATCCAGAGGCCTGGAGCTTCTGAGACCTTGCACCGCTGTAAGATCATCATGCAGTGACTGCTCGAATAAAGATTCCCTTGTTCTATTATACACCTGTCTGGACTGAGTCAGTGAGAAGGTGTGTGAGTGCTTCAGAGGGAATTGCTCCTGGTACTTCCAGGATACCCACTGAAGCTGCAGGCGCTGACACCGGACTACGATGACATCAAAAGCCAGTCCTGGTCTCCATTACAACGCAGGCAGCTCAGATATCCTGAGGTATGCCTCCGCATCACACAGTAGCAACAGCAGTAAATCTCACAGAGGGTGGGGGTAACAGTGCTACATTTGGAGGTGCTGCTGAGATCAGGACAGGCTTTCAGGACTGCAGAAATGCAGCAAGTGAAAGGACTTTTAAAGCAGCACTACAGCAGAAGATTTCTGCATGGGCAGAGTCAAGATTTTGTAGGGTATGATGCAGGAAGGGGCCAGGGCCCCTGATAGGAAGTTTCTGGGATCCTTGTGTACCCACACCAAAGTAAGTACTTTCTCACTGAGGCGACACCGGGGAGGGTGAACCTTCATACACATGCTCGTACAGAGGCTGGGGACTAAGTGATTGTATGAGACATGACCCTAGGTACCCCTTCACCAACTAGCACAATGTACTGCGTGTACTGTGCTGTGGGGGAGGCACATCGGATGGAGGTGCTCGCCGATGGTGTGACCCCCATGTGTTCTACTCATCATAGAGGTGACCCCCTGATGGGATGATACCGGGGAGTGCTATTACTCTACATCCTCAACCACCAAGAGTAGTTTAAAGCAGGGGCCAGTAAACTTGCTGCAATGTTGAAGAACCCTGGGTACCTGTGCGCAAAATGGCACGACTGTACTGTGCCATGGGGGAGTTATACCGGATGGAGGCGCTCACCGGTAGTGTGACCCCCACTTTTTCTCTTCAAGTTATGCTCTATATTCGGGGCTCCCAGTAAGAAAATTATCCTGGGAGAGTGAACCCCAATTGTAAATCTGCTTTAAGGGACAATCCATTGCAGTGTATTTGGGGATTGGGCACCTGGCAGACTCTGGTACTTTCAAGAGGGTCCTAAAGGAGAAAAGTAAGGAACGGGCCCCTGATGGTACAACCAGGGACCCCTGTGTATCTTAAATTGAGTGCTGGAGGAGTTCTAAGATGGCTGCCACCAGGTGATGGCAGCCGGTTCTGTTCGTCCTGTGCTACAAAATGGCGCTCCCGGCAAGAAGAAGCAGACAGCATGGGCTGCCAGTTCTATTTTGCAAAAGTTTGCAAAATCAGTTGCATCCTTTCGGCGCCAAGATTGGCCACCGCCCTCAAAATGACTGACTCAGCCGGAGCCGTGTCATCATCCTTTCTGCACCATAAAAACAATAGGTAGCGCTAACAATAATATTGGTCAAAGCATATGCTCTCAAAATGAGTATAAAAAGTGTAGCAGCCTAGATACACCTCTGACCCCTGGTCAGACAATAGTAATGGTGCTAAATGGGTATCAATGGCGCTAAACACATGGACATGAAAATAAATAAATAAATTAAATATACAACCAGTTGTGATGAAGAGAAGATCTCAGCCGGCATAAATCAAACATGAAAAAAGAAAAAGAAATACATAGTGTAATACTGTAAAGACTTAACCAAACAAATAGACAAACAAACAAACAAACAAACAAACAATTGCAATGTTGCTGAACCACACACTAGACTAAAAGAGATGCATTCAATTTACCCCTGAGGAAGGAGGCAGCAGCTTCCGAAACGCGTTGGGTGGTCCCCGTTACCCCTACATTGCCATCAGCTGCCGATACCCACTGCCAGCTCTGCCGTGTGGCTTTGAGATACAAAGCATCTTTTGAATTTGCCGCCTTTGGAGCATACGCGACCGCGAGGAGCAGGGGATTTGGAGGCACCAGCTACACTGTGTCGGGCGCCTCTGCGCATGCCCGCACTGTTTCACCAACAAACAGTGATTTCCAGCCCCTGCCACAGCGTGGAAGAACGCGGTTGCCATCACTGACATCTACACGCGGCGCCTACCTGCAATTCATCCAGGAGCTGTGCCAGCCAATGTGAGAGGGGATACTCTCTGATATATCCACTGCGGTTATTTCTCTTGGCTTCAGTAAGCGGGCAATTCGGCTGATATCGATTGGGACCTTCATTTGTTTATTTGTGCTTAATTGTACTGTATGTTTTTTATAATATTAAATGCATCTCTTTTAGTCTAGTGTGTGGTTCAGCAACATTGCAATTGTTTGTTTGTTTGTTTGTTTGTTTGTCTATTTGTTTGGTTAAGTCTTTACAGTATTACACTATGTATTTCTTTTTCTTTTTTCATGTTTGATTTATGCCGGCTGAGATCTTCTCTTCATCACAACTGGTTGTATATTTAATTTATTTATTTATTTTCATGTCCATGTGTTTAGCGCCATTGATACCCATTTAGCACCATCCTTTCTGCACCGCCATACTCCTAATTCCACCCAGAGGAAAGGCATCTCAAGTGTCAGCCAACCAGAGACAGTTCTAAGCTGGGAGGCGTCAACCGTGCTGCTCCAAAGATTCACTCTGTTTTGGAGCTGAGCTATAGTGAGGATCTACAGTACAGTGTCTGCTGAAAACTACCTCATGGCTTTCTCACCAGCTCAAGATGACTTGGAAGTCACCAACTTCCAGCTACCTGGTGGCTATCTGATGGTGTGGGTGAACAACCAGGTACACCTACGCTGTATCTGCCCTCACTGTCGCCTACAGGGAGGCCCTTTGGGCCTAGAAGCCCTGTGCCAGCAGAGGTCTGTGTGCCTCCTTCAAGAGCTGTTACACCAACTGGTGTGGCTTCAATTGTCTTCCCGGTAATGGACGAAGTCGGCTCGTGGGCCCTTACATGTATCTAATACCTTCTGTTTACCTTCTGTCATGCTGAAGAAGAACACTGTGAGGTTCGAAAACTTGTAACATATCAACTTTTTGTGCAGAAAAAGGTATCATACTACCTACTTCCATTACCTCAATTATTACTTTACTACCTAAAGGGAGCTGAAAAACCTGCAACTAAACCAGAAAGCATTGAGTAGGGGGATTGCTGCTTTAATACAGTAACTTATGATATAAATCAGACCATCACTATAACTGTATGGCCATGGGAAGGCCTGGTTGTGTCACATATTACAACCCTTATGAGCCCCACGCTCTCATTGATTGGTGCAGAGCAAAAATTTTGACAACATATGATGCCTCGCATATCTTACCAGCTTCTACTGATCCAAAGCACTCAATGTGATCCTTCTTTGAAATCACCCTACATTTAAAAAAATGTGCTTGTCTACATTACACTGAGAGTAAGGGGAGAGAAAAGGGAGACAAGTAAATGTCTCTGACATTTCACTTCTGCAGGAAGTCTCTAAAAGTGGTAAGAAACCAGTTGAACAAAGAGAAACAGAAGATGTTGTATGTGGATGGACTAAGGGATACACTGGTAATGCAGGAATTACAGTAAGAATGGTAATACTGTAGAAAGAAGAACAATGGGAGATTATGCAGTACTAGCACAGAAAAGGTAATGATATGCCAGGGTGAGGCATTTGGAAATCTGTGCCAGTCAAAATGTCCTTTGAAGTTAACTTGAAAAGAGATACTGTATCAATTTTAATGTTGACTTCAAAGTTTAATACAAAGCTTAATGTTGGCATCAAAGTCAAGTTGGCATAGTACCAACTTACTCCCTTAGTACTTAAGCATCATGTGCAGAATGTGAAATTTAACTTTAAATATGTTCAAACAAGAACACATTAGAACCTGTTATTTAAATTGGACTTTCTTTAGTTATGCCAATTTGTGTTGTCATTAGAACTTTACTTTTATACACGGCTGATACTGCCTAATCTTGCCTAATTATTTCCTCATTTCTGCATCAAAAGTCTCTGCAAAGCATGTCGTTGTGTAAACATTCCTGGTTAATGACATGCATCAAATGTAAGAAACGCAGACACAAGCAGGAATTGTAAAAAAAAAAAAAAAATGACACGTAAATTAAAAATATTTTTCTGTCTCTTTATACATAAACTACATAGGGGCACATTCCCGAAACAGTCATGCTTAATAACATTGACTTGAGAATGCGGGATCGGGGTCATGTGCAATATGCAGCATCGCGGATTTGTGACTGTGCCCCATAGAATGTAAAAACTATTAGTATAGTGAGGTAGAGGTGTTTCAGTGTTAATAGCATGTGACAAAAAGTGTGAAAAGTGCCACATAGCCAAGGCCATAAGCAACACAAAAAAAGAAAACCAAATTTATATATATATATATATATATATATATATATATATATAACACACACACACACACACATACATACATATTTTAGTACTTTTTGTGGATGTTCTTTAAAGGGCTGTCTGTTATTGTACTAAGGTAATGTATTTAATTTGCTAACAAAATCGTAGAATATATATATAAATTCTACGATTCTTTTAGCAAATTAAATACATTACCTTAGTACAAAAACAAACAGCCCTTTAAAGAACAGCCACAAAAAGTACTAAAATAGTTTGCAATGTATGTATGTATGTATGTATGTATGTCTTTATTTATATAGTGCCATCAATGCACATAGCCCTTCACAGCAGTAATACACGTGACAATCATGTAAATACCAAATAATACAAATAACAGATCATGGGAATAAGTGCTCCAGACACAAAAGTAACATTTAGGAGAAGGAGTCCCTACTCTGAAGAGCATACAATCTAATTGGTAGGAGGAACATACAGATACTGTACAGTAGGAGGGCATTCTGGTAAGTGCATTTGCAAGGGGCAAAGCTTTACTGTATGTATCAGGTGTATAGTGTTAGCCACGGAGCTACTCATATGCTTCATTAAGCAGGTGTGTTTTAATGTGGGTCTTAAAGGTGGATAGAGAGGGTGCTAGTCGGGGATTGAGGGGAAGGACATTCCAGAGGTGTGGGCAGTCAGTGAGAAGAGTTTAAGGCGGGAGAGGGCTTTGGATATGAAGGGGTTAGAGAGACGATATCCTTGATCGAAACGCAAGAGTTGGGATGGTGCATAGCGAGAAATTAGGGCTGAGATGTAAGGAGGGGCAGAAGAGTGTAAAGCTTTAAAAGTGATGAGAATTGAATGTGTGATACGGGATTTGATAGGAAGCCAGGAGAGGGATTTCAGCAGGTGAGGTGCTGAGACAGATTTAGGAAAGAGTAGAGTGATTCTGGCAGCAGCGTTTAGGATAGATTGTAGAGGAGACAGGTGAGAGGCAGGAAATATGGACAGCAGGAGGTTACAGTAATCGAGACAGGAGAGAATGAGGGACTGTGTCAGAGTTTTAGCAGTCGAGCAACAGAGTAAAGGGCATATCTTTATGATATTGCAGAGGAAAAAGCGTCAGTTTTTAGATACGTTTTGAATGTGAAAGGAGAAAGTGAGTCGTGTGACCCCTACTCATCGTTCTTGTGCTACTGGGTGTATGACTGAACTTCTAACAGTAATGTGGAAGGAGGTAGTGGGGCCAGGATTGGGAGGAAGTATGAGCAGCTCTGTTTTTGACATGTTGAGTTTACGTCAGCGAAGGGCCATCCAGGATGATATGGCAGAGAGACATTCAGAAACTTCGGTCTGTACAGCAGGTGTAAGGTCAGGGGTTGAAAAGTAAATTTGTGTGTCATCAGCATAGAGTTGATATTTGACCCAAGAGATGTGATTACAGTAGGTCTCCTATTGAGTGTGTATAGAGAAAAGAGGAGAGGTCCCAGGATATAGCCCTGGGGTACCCCCACTGAGAGGTCGATAGAGGTGGAGGATGTGTTTGCAGAAGAGACGTTGAAAGTAAGATTTGAGAGGTAAGAGGAGATCCAGGATAGAGCTTTGTTACAAATGCAAAGAGTATGGAGAATGTGAAGGAGAAGAGGGTGACCCACCATATCAAATTTGTGGAAACAAATTATATTAAGTAGATTATAAAAGGGGTGAGTCATAGAATTGCATTACAGGTAAGACACAGAAAACTCTGCATTTACAGCAAACATTGTGATGTGACCCATAATATTAAGACTGATACAGTGGCGGCCGCCTTTAGCCTAAATCGGCTGTATCGCGGCGCTCTGATAATCTCGGTCAGATGCGGTTTTTTTTTTTTGGTCCGGAGTGAATTGCGTTATTTTAGCGCTCGTGATATTAGCATTTTATTCTCGCTTTCTGCAATACTGCAATGCCATCTAAAAACTCCGGGGGGCGTTCGCGAGCTGTTGTCTTGGAAGTCTAATACCTTAGCAGTTCAACCTACGTCAGTACACAGTCTGCATGTGCGCGCGCAGTAATTGTAAATTTGCATATTTACAGTATACATGCATTTGCAGTGCTGTACTGTATGACTCATTTGAAAATTGTTGAAACGCATAGGCGTGTACAGTACTGTAACAGTGTCACATTTCGGCATATACAGCGCTCTCCCCTCGCTCGGACACACACAGGATAATTTACTGCACTGCAGGGTATTTCAACTTCTTATCTTATCTACAGTGCAATACCATTCCTTTGAACGTGTGTCTTTCTGGTTTCAATCACATTCCTGCTTGAGAGCAGATGATTACTGTGCATGCGCCTGTAACTTCACCCACCACTGCTCTAATTTTTTTTTCTCCACAAGCCTGCAAAAACCATCTTGATATTACGATATTCAATCTGTGCTGTAGCTTTTGACTGCGACCCTGTGCGTTTGACTGCACATGGTTGATTTGTGTGCTTTTTACATACTGTATTTGGGGGATGTAGGGATCATATTATTATGATGAACTGCCTTTTGAAATTAAAGTATGCCATTATCTTTGAACTTCATGCAGCTGTACCCTGTAGCCCACTCCCCCACGACACACACAAGGCTCGCTCAAGGATTTGAAACTCTTATCGACAGACACCTCCACAGAGTCATTCATTTTCTGAAGCTTGTCATTATGTTTTTAATCAGTCCCTAGCCGAGTGTCACCTCACTGCGCCTGCGTGTAATCCTCTTTGAGATGGGAGCTAGCTGATTACTGCGCATGACTCACCCACCCACCCCCTCCAACCCTTTGAGGCTTTGTTTGCAGTAACTCTTTGGAAAAATCCCTTCTCGAATTTGATATGTAAATCTGACTTGCACAGCACTGTGAGAATTGAGAGTTAAAAAACATTAACTGATTCATGTTGTTTTGTCATTCATTCTTTTTCTTTGGTGTACTGTAGGTGTGGGGGGGGGTTGTTGTCAATGATTATGATTAGCAGGAATGTAAATAAATATTTATTTTACCAGGAACAAAATAGTAAATATAAAACGCTTGCCATTGTGTTTTTAATCAGTCCCTAGCAGAGCATCACCTCTCTATGCACCTGCATGTAATCCTCTTTGGGATGGGAGCTAGTTGATTACTGCGCATGCGCCTGTAACTTCACCCACCACTGCTTGATTGAGTGAGTGACCAAAAAAAAACATTATTCTAATTTTTTTTTTCTCCACAAGCCTGCAAAAACCATCTTGATATTACGATATTCAATCTGTGCTGTAGCTTTTGACTGTGACCCTGTGCATTTGACTGCACATGGTTGATTTGTATGCTTTTTATGTACTGTATTTGGGTGTGTAGGGATCAAATTATTATGATGAACTGCCTTTTGAAATTATTTCATTTCTTTGAACTGCTGCACAGCTAATCCTTCATGCAGCCCCCTCCCCCACGCACACACAAAAGGCTCACTCAAGGATTTGAAACTCTTATCGACAGACAACTCTACAGAGTCATTCATTTTCTGAAGTTTGCCATTGTGTTCTTAATCCGTCCCTAGCCGAGCGTCACCTCACTGCGCCTGCGTGTAATCCTCTTTGAGATGGGAGCTAGCTGAATACTGCGCATGACTCACCCAACCCCCCCCCTCCAACCCTTTGAGACTTTGTTTGCTGTAACACTTTGGAAAAATCCCTTCTCGAATTTGATATGTAAATCTGATTTGCACAGCACTGTGAGAATTGAGAGTTAAAAAACCATTAACTGATTCATGTAGTTTTGTCATTCATTCTTTTTCTTGGGTGTACTGTAGGTGTGGGGGGGGGGGGTTGTTGTCAATGATTATGATTAGCAGGAATGTAAATAAATATTTATTTTATTTTATCAAGAACCAAAAAATACAAATATAAAAATAATCATGAATAATACATAATGCAGTCTTTATTAAGTTCTTCTGTCAGGTGCAAATTGAGGGCCGGTGGATAAACATGAATAATGCACATTGATAATAATATTATTTAATAATATATAATTTATAATATATATATAGTAATATAATTTTTTTCCGTCTTTATCTTCTTCCTCATTCTGTGTACAGTACAGTAGTTAATTGAGAGAGGAGAGGTTTTGTGTACATCATTACTGCTGTTTAGATACTGTACACTTGACTGTACAAACAGTTCAGACTGTACACGACACCCCCCTCTCTCCCAGTCCATCCTTTTATCCTGAAAATAAAGAAAACAAAAAATTAGTGCAGTTATGTGCGTACTGTATTATGGCATTGTGTACTGTATAGCTACTCCATATTGGACTACAGTATGCAGTTACCGTAGTACTGTCAAACTAGTCTATACTGGAACTACTGTATACTCTGACTACAAGGAAAGAAAAAATCTGTGCCATACTTACCTGTATCATACTGTACTTACAATACTACAGTACAGTACTTCAGTATACCATACTACCTTCCTGACGCGCAATCACAATGGGCAACACGGTCAATATATTTATTGCAGCGTTCCACGGTGAGTACATCGTTCCAAAAACTCAGTATGTCTTCGCCAACTCATCCTTTTTGGAGGGTTTCACGACTTTTCGGATATGGTCCTTCAGCTGATGCCAGACCATTTCGATCGGATTGAAGTCTGGCGATCTGTCATTGGAAAAAAAGGACAATTAGTTTAAGAGATACAGTACATAATATATATCATTAAAAACAGTGGGGGAAAAATGAGACACAGTTACCGCACTTACTCCGCTGGCGTCTTCACCCAGTTGATATTGCGCTCAAGGATATGCGCTGTTGACGCGGTGGGCTTCGGATCGTTGTCCTGGTAGAAACGTGACCATCCGGGAACTCGCGTGTGATGTATTCCACAATCTCAGGCACAATTTTGTCTTGGAAGAAAGCTTTATTCATGATTCCTATAACAAGAAAAGAAAAGTGCTCAAAAAACTGCACACTAGTACAGTACAGTGCATAAGGCAATATAAAAAATATACAGTATATACTGTTGCTATATAAATATACCACAATAACTATAAAATTAGATACAGTAGATCTACAGTACACAATATATTGTTCTATTAATATGCAGCAATATAAAAAATATAAAGTATATACTGTTGCTATATAAATATACCGCAATAACTATAAAATTAGATACAGTAGATCTACAGTACACAATATATTGTTCTATTAATATGCAGCAATATAAAAAATATACAGTATATACTGTTGCTATATAAATATACCGCAATAACTATAAAATTAGATACAGTAGATCTACAGTACACAATATATTGTTCTATTAATATGCAGCAATATAAAAAATATACATATACCGTTGCTATACTGTATAAATATACCGAAATAACTATAAAATTAGATACAGTAGATCTACAGTACACTATTACAGTACACTAGTAGATCTACAGTACATTATTTTATAAAAAAAAAAAAAATGTAGTTATATAAATATACTTACGCGTTAGTTACCGTTGGTGTCCTTTTGCGTTGTCTGGTTTTTCCGTGTGCATGATACTGTTGCGGCTAAGCTTATTCTAAAGCTTACCCGCAATTGTTCGAGGCTGTTTTTTTCAGCAGCCGAACTTGGCCGTGCGCCAGCCGCATCTCGCGGCCGCGCGCCAGCCATATCTCGCGGCCGCACGCCAGCCATATCTCGCGGCCGCGCGCCAGCCATATCTCGCGGCCGCGCGCCAGCCGTATCTCCGTCCAGCACTAATGGCGCTGAACAATGGAAGCGCCTGCGGCGCCGAAAATAAAAAAAAAAGACAGTGTCTGCACCCGCTTTAGACTCAGGGCGGACGCCACTGTAGCTCACGGTGGTTGCTGGCACAACGAGGCCAGAAGTAGCTAACCAGCGTTGGATATCAGCAATTCGGTGTCTGCTCGTGTACATCTCCTTAATTCGCATGCTGAGATCCTTTGAAATCTTTTTAACAGGCATTGCTGCGAGTAGAAAGAAATACAAACACAAGAATGTATATTCGATGTTTAGTCGATTTGTATTCAATGTGCAGTGAATCCACAAAATGGATGGTGTATTTATACGTTAATGACTCACATTAGAGTACGCCCACTTTCAACACCTGTACCTCGTCGCCATGCATAAATGTTTACACACTTTGCATAGCCCACCACTCGATGATCTTTATCTGAACTTGCCCTTGTCCAGATACTGCATTGTGCCATCTGCTTCCATGGATCAACCCCGATTCTACGGACGCAGGAAGCCACTCGACTCTGCCGTGCCTATCACACAGAAAAAGTGAAAGGCGGCAGCCGTATCCACGCCAAGGCCAAAGCGACAGGCTAAGGCTAATAAAGAAAACCTTCTGCTGACTCCAAAGGCTAATGGTTTTAATAGACGTCAGCCTTATTATGTCAGGAAGAAATACGGTGATGTACACTCAACGCAAAACAAATGGCAGCCAACCCATCGAACCCGCCGCTCTCCAGGATATCTTCAGCCCGTCTTCTCCACTACTCATCCTCGATGCTGCCGCCGCCCTCCCGGAAACCCACAGGCCAGCTTCGCCACTGCTCTTCGACGATGCTGCCGCTGGTGCCTCTAAAATCCACGAGTCACTTTCTCATTTGCGCTTAGACGACTCTGCCGCTTCTCGCCCGGAAATCCAGAGGTCACTTTCTCCATCCCTCTTCGATGACGCTGCCGCTTCTGCTCTCCCGGTTATCCACAGGTCACCTCCTTCACCCTTCTTCGACGACGCTGCCGGTTCTCTCCATGGAAATGTTTTTGTACTTACTCCACCAATAAAAGAACATGTTGATTTGTTTTAAATTGTTCCATTGGCTCCTTTGATACTGTAACAAAATACAATGTTTCTAGAATGTACACTACTGTCCAGGCATACTCTACTGTATACTGTAGGCATGCTCAGTACTGCACATCACAAGAGTATTAAAAAAAAATAGAAGACACATACTGTACTGTACAGTATGTACAGGTACTGTATAGAAGACACATACTGTATGTACTGTAATACATGTAGAATAAATGCATACTTTTTATTTTTTCGGGTTTATTATGCAGTATATATAAAAACGTATTGTATACTGTACGGTCTGAAAACATCAGCATACTGTTTCAGGTATTCTATCCTAATCAATAATAACGGCCACTAAACTGTAGACTCCGGTACGTGGTTTTTTAAATCCGATTCAGCAATGTGCAGGCATTGTTACACAAAGCGATATTATCCATCGAAATCCCTCCATTTGCCGTTTTCTTTTCTGAGGAAAAACAAAAAGAAAAGTTTTACTGTAATGGTCAGTCCCCTAAAGAAGTTCCCAGTCAGTCCCACCAATAATTTTCTCGGGGGCGTCTCCTGTTCACATGCGCATGAGCCTACCATCAATGTGATGACACGCATATGCGTTTCAATAAGGTTCCAATGCGCATGCGCCTAGCGTTCCACCAATTGTTCAGTATCTGCAGTACTGTAGAAGCCACTCAGCCAATGATATTGCTTACAGGAGAATCGCTTGACTTTTGAATCGCACCGATATTGATATTTTCAAAATAAAAAAAAAACAGAAAAAAATACGGCAACATTACTTACCACAGAATTTCCCATTCAGCTGGCGCCGGCACCGGGCCACTGCCAGTCCAGTATTCTTGATCATACACGTTGACAGTTGGCAGCGGGACTACTACACCTGTAGTCAGCTGATGAGGCTGGAAATCGCTTAGGTACATGCAAGCTTGCTCGAAACTGCACGCAAAATCCGGCTCAGGCTGCAGGTATCCGTGCGTGGACAGACAGCAAGGGTTGTCACTGACGGTGGGACCGTTATTGGAACCTGGTGCTGGTGCTGGCGCATTGCTTGCCAGCGACTGTCGTTTCTTAGTTGGTTTTAACCCGACCTTCCGCCTTTTGCCGTCTGCATGATCATAGATGCAGGAAAAACCCGGTGATACACACCAATACCCTCCAATAAATTCAGGATCAATACGATAAAAACATGGATCGCTACATAACTTTTTCCTTACTGCATGCTTCCACACATGAGGAGCTGGCGAAAATTTGTAAAGTCATAGTTTTCGATAACATACTGATAAATTTGAACAACTGTTGCCATCTTATCATCTGTTGCATTAATCGCGGCCCATATTAAATACGCGTACGTTCTGTCGGGTTTTTGGAACACGGGCTGCATTTGTGCACTCATGGCGGGACTCTCTGGACAATAACCAGAAACTGGTGATTGTCTTTCTTTAATATGAAAAGCCTAAATTGATACATTATTGTAACCTCTTCCTTCAGTCCCAAGGCCAATTTACAATAGCACACTGTGGTATCTTTTTTAAACGAAACACCTGCAAGTCGACACATTACTGAAGCGCATGCGCATTACAATTCATGAATATCTGCCATCTGGCAGACACGCGAAGAATTGCAACCTATTAAATCCGAACCATTCTCAATAAACGCATTAACCGCGCATGAACCGCGGCTGAGAACGCAACATGAATGCGGCATGCACCCGGTGAAGTGCGAAGCATTCGAAAAAAAATCCAGGAAAAATGCGGTGATGTTTTAGAATAAAAGGGGCCGCGGCTGTATGCTGAAAACCTGCTATCTACTTGTGTACGTGTTGTACTTCTTGTGTTGTGTACTTAAAATATTACATTATATATATTTTTTTATAACTAAGAGCTGACGTAGTTTCGAAGCAGTTTCACATGCTTGGGAAGCCGTTTTCTTTCCACTATATAACTCTTTCAACCCTTTCATGTTTCATTCTGTTAATGTTTTATTGAATTTATGTATGTATACTCTAAATGTATAAATTGCTCTTCCCAAGTGTGTATATCCATCATAAAGTCTATGGCCAGAATACTGTACATCAAACTGTTAAAGTGGAGGTAATATCGCACCAAGTAAAAAAAAAAAAAAGGGGGGTCTAATTAATACAATTTTCAGATGGTATACATCGAGATTGTGGTAAAATTTATCGAGTGCGATATTTAGGTCAAATTTGCGATGCGGGAATTAACGAAACCGTTAATTACACATTAATTACCGCATCGTGATCCCAGTAATACCATTTCTATCATAGGCTTCTGTAATAACTATTATTACAGAATCCTATGAGCGAAATAAAATTAACCCTTTTTATTTCTGTTGTTATAACAACAAAAAAGCACTACCTAACCCTGCTGGCCACCTTATTGGCTAGTAAAGCATTGCCATGCAGGCCATATCCCAAAGACTTGGAAAGCTGCCAGAGTTGTCCCAAAAGCGGGGACAAAAACACAGGTCAATCTCTCTTCTCCCAATACTATCCAAAGTCATTGGAAAATGTGTGCACTCCCAATTAAACAATTACTATAACAAGACAAATTTCCTTAGCCAACTCCAATCTGGCTTTCGCCCAAAACACTCCACGGTAAACCCTCCTAAAAGTTTGCAGTGAGTTCCAGTGTGAATGGAACTGGGACAATTTACTGGTGCAATATTCCTAGATTAATTGTTGATCATGTTATCTTGTTAAACAAGCTCCAGTTCTCTGGAATAGGGGAACATGCTTTAAACTGGTTTCACTCCGACCTACTGCACCGACACACTTTATTCGAGCAAATACCCAGTATGTACCTGGCAGATACCTGGAATGCGCCGCTCCTCACCTCTGACAAGCCCTGTTGCGTTTGCCTTCCCAGCCTGGGTTCATGCCTGGCTGACGGGCGGCTGATCTGTTAAATGATAATGATTAGGATTTAATAGGCAGCAATGCTTCGCGTGTCTACCAGATGGCATAAATTCATGAATTGTAATGCAGTATATATATATATATACAGAAGAAACACACAGCGCAAATCTAAACAGTTGGTACCTGAGGATAATGATATTCTCACCACTATAAAAAGCCAATAAAATGGGAGGGGGGGGTTACGTACCCTGGTTAACCTCTAACCCTACACACTGCAGCTGTTTAGGTCTGCGGCTCCACACTGCCGCCTGGAAGATCTGGAGGAGAATGACCTAAGCGCAAGTGAGATAAGGAATAGAGAAAACACAAAAAAGAATCATAGGGCAGTATATCTATATAGAGTGGATAATAGGCTGGTAAGATATGCGCTTACACTGATTAGATAAATATAAGCCTGTAATCCTCTCAGGGACTCACGAACGTAGCTTGTGGATGGCTTGTCTGTAAACTGCTGGGACTTCAGGAACTGCTCCCTGCTGGCAATCTGCTGCTGCTGTTTCAGGTGCTCTTCATCATAGGCACTCGTATCTCACTGTGGAAGAATCTCACAGGGGGGGGGAGGAGGGAGGGGGAAAAAACGGAAGGGGACAAAATATGTGTAAAATCGTTTTTAATCTAAAAATGGAGACTAGTTAAAATCTAGGTAATCAACTCACACTTTGTGAGAAAAATATAAGCAGTAGAGAGTGTTTTGCGAGTCTCTCACACTCGTGTAGAAATGCCGGTTACCAGTCCTCTCTGCAGTGTCTCTGAGTTCCGCACCACGTGATCGGCCGTGGCGTGTGACGCTGCATGTGACGCGGTCCAGCTCTCGCGATGTTTCCTGTCTGTCAGTGCAGGGATTCAATTCCGGAGCTCCAAACGAAAATCATGCAGAGGCTTCTCGGCGTCTCTCTCCTCACTGCTGATGAACAAGCTGGCCCTACGCGTTTCTCCCAGCGGGCTTCGTCAGGGGCTGCTAATGATACACTAATCCCTACCAGGGTACTTATATACCTCCCCAACAGTGATTGGCTCATTCATAATTAACTCAATCAATTACCTTTAATCAATAAAATATGTTGCTACTAACATCACTATCGTGTATTATTGGAATCAAACCAGATTAGCATATTGAAAAACAGAAAAATGGCATGAAGAACTTATGTTGTACAGACAAAGCAACCTGCACTCAGCTGGTACTTTATAACATATACCTCAAATAAGTCTATTAATACAACCACATATGTATTGGAGTGGGGCATAAATGGTATTATTGCTCTAACCAGCTGGTAAAGGTTAAGAACAACTTGATTCAATATTAGGGACCAACAGGGGAATGTCTACAAATCATGTTAATCTAATTGTGATATTTATATATCCCAAATTTAACCTAGGATGAATAATATCATATGATGTCATATGATATTTTAAGGAAATATAGGGATGTTTAATGGTGTCAAATAACCCAAATGGAATTTTATAGATATATATTGGGCTAATTTAAATTAATTTTCGGAGATTTTTAGATAATAAAATCCTATTATAGGATTATCTGATTTTGATACAACCAGCAAAGAAAGCAAAGAGAACCTGGAGCTATTCTCATATGATATATAACTCTGGAATAACTCCTACGGTACTATAATTCTTAAGCATGGTAAATCTAAATATTTATGTTTACAAAAATGTCAGAAATAATAACCTGACTTATCTTCTAACTACACTTACCCAACTGTGACAAATAATTGAATAATAATATATAAAGTGACAAACATAATTTATTAAACCAAAGTGTATAAGAACCTTGGTTATTAGTGTATAATAATATTTAATTCCCAAACTTACTTCAATATGAAATTCTATTACCTAATATAGTGACATGTGCATATAATCCAGATTAATACTCTACAGTGAGATGTATACTATAATAGATAAATTAATAAAAAGAAGAAACATATTATTAAATAACGATAAATATTGTATAATTTATAGATACATAGGTCCAACATATGGTGATTGTACCTCCATATAGACTTCCAATCTTAATACAGACTAATATAAAGAACACTTCTAAACACATAAATTTATGAATAGTCTGTTCTTAATATGATGCTAGTATGTGAACAGTCTATGGCCCACAATATACATATTCCAGGTAGTAGGGTGGTGTGTATAACGTATAGCTGGTTCATTATTATTACTAAGCTAATACATAAACACTCTATAGCCCACACTATATAAATTCTAAGTACCCCAATGGTACGCCGATAATATGTTAACGCTAAACAAATAAGTGGTGAGCTAATTGCATAACTATCGGTACTAGAAATCTCGACATACATATCAGTCAATACAGAGGGTTGTTAAATATGGATCAGTGGAATATGAGAATGGGCAGATTGGTGGGTAGTATACCCCACAAATAGGTGAATACTACACAATGAAAAAATGCCAGATCAAAGGCATGGTACACAGTATATGTTAACAGATCTTTAAGCCAAAATCCAGAGAATTCGGTGGATAGTGTACACCTCTCACCTTCAACACCTTTATCAAATACAGGCAAAGAATGTAAAGTTTATCTATAGCCTTATTACAACAAGATATTATATAGCACTAAAAGCACTTTATTACCAAGATTGTTCAGAAAAAACGTAAGATGACATGTTATAGTGTATTCAATATTACAATAGTTGCCTCCAAATGTAGTTTTCACGAAAAAAAATTTTTTTAAATTTTTTAAAAGAAAAGGCACATACACAAAATCAATGTCCAATAATACACAGGGCTAAAACAACACAGGGCTAAATATATCCTTAGCAGAGCACATAAAGAGAGCTTGGGGATACATGTTAGTCCTTTAAAAAGGATCCCAGGTCAATATCGATGTTCATACCGTTTGGAATGAGTGTTTTCATAGTATAAATCCAAAAGGTTTCCTGTCGTGAAATTTTGATGACCTGGTTCCCCCCCCTCCAATTGGGATAAATTCTATCAATGCCGAAGAACTTTAGCCCATTCGGATTTTGGTTATGATGTTCCTTAAAATGTTTGGACACACTATGCTGCATAAATCCTTGCTCAATGTTCTTTATGTGCTCTGCTATCCTTAACTTCAATTTTCTAGTCGTTCTCCCTATGTATTGTTTGTCACATGGACATTGCAACATGTAGATCACATAGGTGGAGTTACAATCAATGAAATCCTTGATTTCAAACTCCTCTTGTGTTACGTGAGATGTTACTTTTCTAAAGGACTTTTGTGTGTTGGGATTGATCTTACACCCTCTACATGTTTGGCATTTAAAAAAGCCTTTAGCTACACTTATTGGTTTAGTGCATTCTTTCTTTAGGCAACTTGGTGCCAATCTTTGCTTTAAATTTGGGGCCTTTGTGAATATAATCTCGGGATTTTTCGGCAATATTTGTTGCAGCATTGGATCTTGATGGAGGATCTTCCAATGTTTCTGGAATATCCTCCTTATGTGGTGTGAGGATTCGTTATATCTCGTAATGAATGGAATTGAGACCTTATCCTTCTCTCCTTTCCTCCCTTCTTCCCTAGTTGATTTATACGTTAACAGATCTTTTCTCTCCATTTGTGTTACTCTTTGGTAAGCTGTTTCTACCACCTCCTTTTTGTATTTTCTTTCATGAAATTTGGACATTAATTCATGTGCTTGTTCATGATAAGTGCTTTCCAGAGTACAATTCCTACGCACTCTTTGCAATTGGCCCAAAGGTATATTATCTATCCATCTATCTAGATGGCCACTATCGCCCATTAAGAAGTTGTGACAGTCCACTTCTTTTACGTGGGTCTTAGTCTCTAAGGCTCCATCTTGAACATATATAAACAAGTCTAAAAACTCTATATTGACTTTACTATATTTGTTGGTAAATTTTAAATTGTAGGGGTTGTTGTTTAATTGTGCCAAAAATTTGTCTAGTAGCTCTAGGCTGCCGTCCCAAATGAATAATATGTCGTCAATATATCTATGCCAGGATACCAGATTTGCTCCATACTCATGACCAGACCAGATGTATTGGTCTTCCCACATACCCATCAGGATATTGGCATAATTTGGAGCAAATCTGGTACCCATGGCAGTACCCCTAACCTGTAGATAGTATTTTTTGTCGTACCAGAAATAGTTGTGGGTAAGAATGTGGGCTATACAATCCACTATAAATCTAATCTGTAATGGATCTAGTAATTTTCCTTGAGTGAGGACTTCCCGTACTGCAAGACACCCCTGTTGGTGATCAATCACCGTATATAGAGAGCTAACATCACACGTAACTAGTACGTATGATTCGCTCCACACCACCTCTTGTATTAATTTTAGTACTTGGATACTATCCTGAACATAGCTTCTAAGTTGTTTTACTGGCTGTTTGAGAAAAATATCTATGTATCCCGAGAGGTTGGCGGTGAGGGATTTTATTCCTGAAACTATCGGATGTCCTGAGGGGTTGGTGGCATCTTTGTGGAGTTTCGGTAAATGGTAGAAAACCGGAATCCTTGGGGATTCAGTATTTAAGTAATCCCATTCTGTTTTATCAAGGATTCCATCTCTATATCCTTGATTTAATAATTCTGTCAATTCTATCTTGAATTGGTCAGTGGGGTTGTTTGGTAATATGGTATATGTAACCACGTCCCCTAATAGTCTATGAGACTCGTTGTCATAGTAACTCCTATTTAAGATTGCCACCCCCCCCCCCCCCTTGTCTGCTGGTTTTATGACTATGTCATTTCTATCCGATAATTCCTTTACTGCTTCCAATTCGGTTTTGGTCAGATTTTTTGCAGTTCTGGATTTTTTATCTTTGCCCAGTTTTTCTAAATCCTCTTGGACCAACTTCGTGAATGTATCAATATGTCCTCCTTTTAGATAACTAGGGTAGAAGATTGAACTCTTTCTACAGGGGGAATGTACGAATCGGTCACATGTGGTGATATTATTTACAGTTACTTCATGTGTAACATTTTGTTTGAGAAAGTATTTTTTTAGTGTTAAGTTCCGTGCGAATTTACTTAGATCAATATATGTATTAAATGTATTGATTTTGTTGGTGGGTGCAAATGCCAACCCTTTAAGTAGCACGCTGGTTTGATCTTTGGTTAGAATTATATCACTTAAATTGTATATACCTGTCATATCACTCTCTAGGTGTTTGGTTTTTTGGCGGGCTTTTGTCCCTCCTCTCGTTCCTCTTGGTGTGGGCTTTCTATTTTCCTCTTTTGGGGTGTATGTGATTTGTTCTCTTCCCTCACTTGTAATTGGGTCTTTTGTGTCTCTCCTGGTTTCTCCCTTTGCTGTCTCCTTTCTAAAAAAGAAGAGGTAGAGGTTGATGGTTTTACCTCCTCCTCAAAAACCTCCTCTCTTTCTCTCTCCTTGGGACAGTGTTCTTGTTTTTGTTCTGGTTTATTACTGTACCCTTTCCAACTATAATTCCCTCCTCTGTAGCTATTTGACCCTCTTCGGTCTCTGTCATGGTAGTGTTTATTCCTATTCCAGGGTCTGTTGTCTTTGTGATAGTATTTATTGGTATTGGAACCATAATACCGATTCCCTTCTACATTTTGATGTCCCTGTTGTGTGTCATTTGGGATGGGCCCTTTATTCTCTTGTTTGAGTTCTTTTTGGTTTGTTTTCCATGATCTGTAACAATTATTTATATAATCCTCCTTATCTCTTCTAAACTTCCTTTGTTTGGATAGTTTAGTGTCCTTCTCAATTTTGTCTGTTCTTTGTTTTACTTTTTTCTCAATATCTTTATGCTTTTCAGTTTTATCCAATTCATTCAATTTATTTTCTATAGTGACAATGTCTGTTTCTAATATAGCCAAACTTTTGACTAAGCCCGCTGGGAGAAACGCGTAGGGCCAGCTTGTTCATCAGCAGTGAGGAGAGAGACGCCGAGAAGCCTCTGCATGATTTTCGTTTGGAGCTCCGGAATTGAATCCCTGCACTGACAGACAGGAAACATCGCGAGAGCTGGACCGCGTCACATGCAGCGTCACACGCCACGGCCGATCACGTGGTGCGGAACTCAGAGACACTGCAGAGAGGACTGGTAACCGGCATTTCTACACGAGTGTGAGAGACTCGCAAAACACTCTCTACTGCTTATATTTTTCTCACAAAGTGTGAGTTGATTACCTAGATTTTAACTAGTCTCCATTTTTAGATTAAAAACGATTTTACACATATTTTGTCCCCTTCCGTTTTTTCCCCCTCCCTCCTCCCCCCCCCCTGTGAGATTCTTCCACAGTGAGATACGAGTGCCTATGATGAAGAGCACCTGAAACAGCAGCAGCAGATTGCCAGCAGGGAGCAGTTCCTGAAGTCCCAGCAGTTTACAGACAAGCCATCCACAAGCTACGTTCGTGAGTCCCTGAGAGGATTACAGGCTTATATTTATCTAATCAGTGTAAGCGCATATCTTACCAGCCTATTATCCACTCTATATAGATATACTGCCCTATGATTCTTTTTTGTGTTTTCTCTATTCCTTATCTCACTTGCGCTTAGGTCATTCTCCTCCATATATATATATATACTGTGCAGTATTGCAGCCAGCGGGAATAAAATGCTTCAATCCCTGCCTGGAAAATACCTCAATGCACTCGGGCAGAAAACAGTCACAAACCTCAATACACCCGGGTATACCCGAATTCGTGGGACTAGCCGAGCTCGAATAAAGTGTGTCGCCAGTGTATTAGGTAGATCCCTTTGGATGTCACCCGTGGTATCCCGCAAGGCTTTGTTCTGGGTCCTCTACTCTTTTCAGTCTTCATTAGTGATCTACCTACAGCTTGTAAGGGAGCTTCAATGCACATGTATGCGGATGACACAATATTATATGCACCAGCCCTAGCCTCTCTGACCTTGGACACATAATTCAATCTGATTTTTTTACTTGAAATCCAGATTTCCCTAAACAAACTGTTTTAAAACACTGACAAGACTGTAACAATGATATTTGGGACTGTTGCAGGGTACATGCAACTACACACGTGGGTTTCTTGACAAGGCTTTTTTATTTAGCCTTAAAAGATATACAGCACACAAAACAAAAATAGCTTTTCATCAGCAACAAACGAAAATGGCTTTTTCTTAAGCAACAAACGAAAATGGCTTTTTCTTCAGCAAACCAAACAAAACAGTTTCTCTTTAGCAGACAGTTTATATATAAGGTAGCTACCCTTTTTCTATGCAGGGGACAGACAGTTCACAATTCAACTACTTTGCTACTCAGACCTTGTTTCAGTAATCTTTAGCAGCTTACTCCTCTCTCCTCAACAGCCAGGCTCCATGTGTCTACAGCCTGGGTTTTAACACACCTTGATTAGGCAGCTGGGATCCAACTAATTGTCCTGAGGTTCCCAGCTGAAGTTAACCTAGTCAGTGCTGCACTGCAGACTAGACATAGGTTTTCCAGGCATATAACTGGTGGCTTTTATTTACCCTGTCACATTCCTCCCCTGTTAGTGTGTGGCTGGGGCTACGCACGGCTGAAGCCCGACCATCCACCCTTTCTCTAGAAAAGAAGTCAGCATTTGCGTTCTCTTTTCCCGGCCTATGCTGAATCTCAAATGAGAAGGGTTGGAGGGCCATATACCACCTAGTCAATCTAGCATTGGAATCCTTCATGCTATTTAACCACTTCAGTGGAGCATGATCCGTCACCAAAGTAAAATGGACTCCTGCCAGGTAATGCCTCAAAGCCTCGATTGCCCACTTTACTGCGAGGCACTCTTTCTCAATCACTGAGTAGTTTTTTTCCCTTGGGAACAATTTCCTACTCAGGAAAAGGATAGGCTGTTCAACTCCCTCAAACTGTTGTGACAACACTGCCCCTAGCCCTATCTCTGATGCATCTGTTTGCACTATAAAAGGGCTGTTGAAGTCTGGGCTTCTAAGGATGGGACCCTCTGATAGACACCTTTTTATGTCCTCAAAGGCTCTCTGACAATCCCTTGACCACACCACTTGTGTAGGGGCACACTTTTTTGTGAGGTCCGTTAAAGGGGCTGCCACTTCCGAATAGTTGGGGATGAACCGCCGGTAGTACCCTGCTAAACCCAGCAGAGAGCGTACCTGCGTTTTTGTTTGGGGGTTCGGAACTTCTTTCAGGGCAGCTACCTTGTCGGCTAGTGGCCTTACTTTTCCACCTCCCACTGCATACCCTAAGTATTTGGTTTCCGCTTTACCCAAGGCACATTTCTTAGGGTTGGCTGTGAGCCCTGCCTCTCTTAGAGATTTGAGGACCGCTTTCAGCCTATTTAGATGGGCCCACCAGTGTTTACTATAAATGACAATGTCATCTAGGTAGGCTGCGGCATAATTCCTATGGGGCCTCAGTACCTTATCCATGAGTCTCTGAAATGTGGCTGGGGCTCCATGCAGTCCAAATGGCATTGTCACAAACTGGTATAAACCCATGGGACTGGCAAAGGCTGTTTTGCATTTGGACTTTTCCTCTAAGGGTATTTGCCAGTATCCTTTTGTCAAGTCCAACGTGGATATATATTTCGCGTTACCAAGGGCGTCAATTATTTCGTCCACCCTTGGCATCGGATATGCATCAAACTTGGATACCGCATTGACCTTTCGGAGGTCCACACAAAATCGGGTTTAGGGACCATAATTAGTGGACTACACCACTCACTGCATGATTCCTCAATCACTCCTAAGTGTAACATTTCTTGTACCTCCTTCTCTACCAGAGCCCTACGACTTTCAGGCAACCTATAAGGACGGGAACGTACTTTTACCCCAGGTGCTGTCTCGATTGCATGGGAAATTAAGTTAGTTTGTCCTGGTAAGTCAGAAAAAACATCCTGGAATTGTGTAATTATTGCTAACAAGTCCCCTTTTTGTTCAGAGGACAACTGTTTACCCATTGGGATTTTATCGTCACTCACGATGTTCTCCCGAGGAGGCTGAGGACCCAAGTCCGTTTCATCCTCCACCGGGTGGATGAATAGAGACCGCTGCATCTTCCAGGGTTTCAGCAAGTTCACATGGTAAATTTACCCTTCCTCAACCCTGGTTGAGCGATCTCGTAATCCACCTCACCCGTATGGCGGAGTACTTCGAATGGGCCCTGCCATTTGGCCAGGAGTTTACTCTCGCAACTGGGTAACAATAACATCACCTGGTCTCCTGGGTGAAACACTCTCATGCGAGCATTCTGATTGTAATGTCTCTCCTGACTGTCCTGGGCTGATCTAAGATTCTCCCTGGCAAAATGGCCGACCACATATAAGCGCTTCCTAAGGTCTAGTACATATTGCAGGGTATTCTTAGAAGGGGACTGCTGTTCCTCCCAGAACTCCTTTAGGAGATCTAGGATACCCCGGGATTGGCGGCCATCGAGCAATTCAAATGGAGAGAATCTCGTGGAGGCCTGGGGAACTTCCCGCACTGCAAACAGCAGAAAAGGGAGAAGTTCATCCCAGGCTCTATTCTCTGAATCTACAAATTTCCTCAGCATCCCTTTTAGAGTTCGGTTAAATCTTTCCACCAATCCATCAGTCTGTGGATGGTAGACCGATGTCCGAACAGACTTGACCTCTCGTAACTTTAAGACATCCTGCATCAGTTTAGCCATGAAATTTGTACCTTGGTCTGTCAACATAACCTGGGGAAGTCTAACCTGTGAGAATAGTTCCAACAACTTGTTGGCTACTTGCTTCGCCGTTGCTGTTCTCAGGGGGAACGCCTCAGGATATCTTGTCGCATAATCAACTATTACAAGGATAAACCTGTGTCCTTTCGCAGAAGGTTCAAGAGGTCCTACCAAGTCTACCCCAATCCTCTCAAAGGGAACTGACACCAAGGGTAGAGGAACCAAAGGGGCTGGTTTTTGTCCTTTTGGACTAGTTAGCTGGCACTCCGGACATGCTGCACATAGCTTAGCAATATCACTATGCATCCCTGGCCAATAGAATCGGGATGAAATACGGTCCAATGTTTTATCCCTGCCCAGGTGACCACCCCAAGGGACAGTATGGACTAGAGAGAACACAGATTTAACAAACGCCTTGGGAACCAATATCTGTCTGGTGACCTCCCCTGTTTGTGTCTGCCTATTCACCCTATATGGATATCCTTTGATAGCTCAAAATGGGGGAATACTATCACCCCCTGTGCATCTAAAATCTGTTCATCAATTTTCACCACCTTGTCATACTGTCTAGCAAGGACTGGGTCTTCCCTTTGTTTCTGGCGAAAGTCAGGGAGGTACAGGTCTGGTAAATATCCAGGGCCCATATCCCCCTCCCTTTGGCCATCCCCAGCCATCACTTGTGATCTCTGACTACTAGAATGGTCACCTTGAGACCCAGATTTCTGCAACCAGTCCTGTTTGTCCAAGCGTCTTTGCTTCCGAGTCTTTTGCACCCGGTGTCTACTGGGAAAAAGGTCTGCCGAGAAGGGGAACAGTTTGCCAGGGTTCTCCTGAGCCCTAGAAGGAGGCTCCTCATGAAAGACTGGGGCCATTAGGTCCGAAAAGAAAGGCCAGTCCCGACCGAGCACAACAGGGGCAGGGAGCTAAGGAGCGACTCCTACTTCGAGGTAAGCCTCCTGACCTTTTACCTGTAGCCGGATTTTGGCCATCGGATAGCGTTTTACATCACCGTGTATACATTCTATGCTCCATGGGGAGTCAAAAGAACATACGTTGGGCGGTAACAGTTCCTGGAGGACCAGAGTTTTCCCAGAGCTCGAATCTACAAGGGCCTGGACGGTTTTTCCCCCAATCAGGGCTGGAAGTAGCCAGGGCTTGTAATTTTCCCCAGTAAAAGCCGAGGCGATGGTTCTGCTGAATGAACAATCCATCAGTGGACAGTCTACATACCGGTGGCCTTGTTCTCCGCAGGCGGAACATGGAGAGGGTTCCCTCGCAGGAGGGGGCTGTGGATAGCGCTCCGCTGGACCGGTTACTGGAGACCAGGCATCTGGTGGGTCCTGTGGGCGACGTCCTCGGAAGTTCCTCTCATTTGGCGACGAGCCGACATCCGGAAGGAGATGAGGGTCTCTGCGGGGACCAGCATTTGGACTCCGTCCCTGCTGGAATGACTGCTCCTTCCGTTGGACTTGGCGGTTCCGTGACGGGCCGTAGGTTCCCCATTGATCCGACCTCCCTCTTTGGGCGTCCGCAAATGCCGGTGGAGTCGGGTCCAGGACACTCTCCTGCTGCTCAGCCCCAAGGAAGTTCTCCATGAGTCGTACTGCCAAAGCTAGGGTTTCAGCAGCGGGGCGTTTTACCCACGAGCGTGCGGAAGGGGGTATTATTTGTAGAAATTGTTCCAAAACCACCTGCTCAAGAATTGCCTCCTTAGTGCACTCCTCGGGTTGTATCCAGCGCGTACACAAGTCCAATAATCGCTGAGCGAGGTCCCGGGGTCTCATCTAAGCGGTGTACTTCATGTTCCGAAACTGCTGCCGATAGGTCTCTGGGGTAAGACCTAAGCGATCCAGTATGGCGGCTTTCACTTGTCGGTAGTCCATTGCCTGATCTGTACGGAGGCCCTGATATGAGGCCTGGGCTTCTCCTATGAGGAGTGGGGCCAAAGAAGTTGCCCAGCGATCTGCAGCCCAGCCCTGAGCTTCGGCGACTCTTTCAAATGTGAGTAAAAAAGCCTCTGGATCCTCGTTAGGCGCCATTTTCCTCAGGAGTATCGGGGGTCTGCTTGCCAGTTCTGCACTGGCAGACCCTTGGAATTGGGTCAGCACTTGGCAATCCGCTCATCCTGTGCTGCTTGTAGTCTTTCATCTCTCTCTGCTTGCAGCCGGGCCTGCTCCTGCATTAACTGTCCCTGCTGTCTGGTCTGCTTGCACAGAAACTCTTTCAAAATTTCTTCCATTCTTGTGTGTGTGTGTGGCCCTTTAACTGCAGGAGCCTTTTGAAAAAAATCCTTCCCAATTCTTGACACCATATGTTGCAGGGTACATGCAACTACACACGTGGGTTTCTTGACAAGGCTTATTTATTTAGCCTTAAAAGATATACAACACACAAAACAAAAATAGCTTTTCATCAGCAACAAACGAAAATGGCTTTTTCTTCAGCAACAAACGAAAATGGCTTTTTCTTCAGCATAACCAAACAAAACAGTTTCTCTTTAGCAGACAGTTTATATATAAGGTAGCTACCCTTTTTCTATGCAGGGGACAGACAGTTCACAATACAACTACTTTGCTACTCAGACCTTGTTTCAGTAATCTTTAGCAGCTTACTCCTCTCTCCTCAACAGCCAGGCTCCATGTGTCTACAGCCTGGGTTTTAACACACCTTGATTAGGCAGCTGGGATCCAACTAATTGTCCTGAGGTTCCCAGCTGAAGTTAACCTAGTCAGTGCTGCACTGCAGACTAGACATAGGTTTTCCAGGCATACTGTATAACTGGTGGCTTTTATTTACCCTGTCACAGGGACCAAGGCTACATTTCTAAAGCTACAAATGACAGAGATAAAGATCAGAATTAAGTATTTTAATGTAGAGCTGTAATTGTTTTTATACAGTGAGGTCCGGAAATAATTGGACACTGATACAAGTTTTGTTATTTCGGCTGTGTACCAAAATAAATTCAAGTTACAGTTAAATAATAAATATGGGCTTAAAGTGCAGTCTATCAGCTTTAATTTGAGGGTATTCACATCCAAATTGGAGGAAGGGTTTCGGAATTACATCTCTTTAATATGTAGCCCCCTCTTTTTCAAGGGACCAAAAGTAATTGGACAATTGACTCAAAAGCTGTTTCATGGACAGGTGTGGGCTATTCCTTCGTTATTTCAGCATCAATTAAGCAGGTAAAAGGTCTGGAGTTGATTCCAGGTGTGGCATTCGCATTTGGAAGCTGTTGCTGTTAACCCACAACATGCGGTCAAAGGAGCTCTCAATGCAAGTGAAACAGGGCATCCTTAGGCTGCAAAAAAAAGAAAATCCATCAGAGAGATAGCAGGAACAGTAGGAGTGGCCAAATCAACAGTTTGGTACATTCTGAGAAAAAAAGAATGCACTGTGGGCTCTGCAACACAAAAAGGCCTGGACGTCCACGGAAGACAACAGTGGTGGACGATTGTAGGATCCTTTCCATTTTAAAGAAAAAACCCTTTACAACATCCAGCCAAGTGAAGAACACTCTCCAGGAGGTAGGCGTATCATTATCCAAGTTTACCATAAAGAGAAGACTTCACGAGAGCAAATACAGAGGATTCACCATAAGGTGCAAACCATTCATAAACCTCAAGAATAGAAAGGCCAGATTAGACTTTGCCAAACAATATCTAAAAAAGCCAGCCCAGTTTTGGAACAGCATTCTTTGGACAGATGAAACAAAGATCAACCTGTACCAGAATGATGGGAAGAAAAAAGTATGGAGAAGGCTTGGAACGGCTCATGATCCGAAGCTTACCACATCATCTGTAAAACACAGTGGAGGCAGTGTGATGGCATGGGCATGCAGGGCTTCCAATGGCACTGGGTCACTAGTGTTTATTGATGATGTGACAGAAGACAGAAGCAGCCGGATGAATTCTGGTGTATCGGGATATATTGTCTGCTCAGATTCAGCCAAATTCAGCGAAGTTGATTGGACGGCGCTTCACTTTACAGATGGACAATGACCCAAAACATACTGTGAAAGCAACCCGAGAGTTTTTTAAGGCAAAGAAGTGGAATATTCTGCAATGGCCGAGTCAATCACCTGATCTCAACCCGATCGAGCATGCATTTCACGTGCTGAAGACAAAACTTAAGGCAGAAAGACCCACGAACAAACAACAACTGAAGACAGCTGCAGTAAAGGTCTGGCAAAGCATCACAAAGGAGGAAACTCAACGTTTGGTGATGTCCATGCGTTCCAGACTTCAAGCAGTCATTGCCTGCAAAGGATTCTCGACAAAGTATTAAAAATGAAAAATTTATTTATGATTGTGTTAATTTGTCCAATTACATTTGAGCCCCTGAAATAAGGGGACTGTGTATGAAAATGGTTGCAATTCCTAAACGTTTCATATGATATTTTTGTTCAACCCCTTGAATTAAAGCTGAAAGTCTGCACTTCTATTGCATCTCAGTTGTTTCATTTCAAATCCATTGTGGTGGCGTACAGAGCCAAAATTGTGAAAATTGTGTCAGTGTCCAATTATTTCTGGACCTAACTGTACATGTCTATTTTTTAAGAAAGAAATTGCTATGCCTGGCACCACTATTAGCCATATTTGGCTAACAGGCCTATTGGCCATTACTCTAGAGGGGGTTAGGTTTGTGGGTGGGGATAAGGGGAGTGGGTGATGGGGTAGTTGCCCACTGGAGTGTGGTTAGGCCTCCATGGGGGTGGTGGGAGGGGTTAACCCCTTGGTTACCTTAGCATTTGGCAATGCTTTACTAGCTACTAAGTTGGCTAAGGAGGATAAGTAGTGTAGTTCAATGCTTATATTAACTCATTTGAAAACCCTTTGTGATCAGCTAGTCATGTAAACCCATGACTAAATGAACCTGTGGGCTACTATGGGGTTAATATTTACTGTAATGTATTTAAAGTCATATTTTATCATCCATTTCAGGTTGGTTTAACTTATCTTGCCTATGTACATAATGGTCAATATATTGGACATTATATACGTAGGAAACATAGGATTAACGCTTCCCTGAAGTACGTGATAAAATATTTGTGGTATTTCTGCCGTAAACATCGGAACATGATATATGGCCGTTAATACCCCGAAATGTACTAGGCCTCTTTTTTATCAAATCCGATAAAAAGTGCATTATTGTTGGCAGTGCAACATTGGTGTATTCACTATAAAAAATAACACCCTTTTTTGGCGATAATAATAACGCATTTTTAAGTTAACGCAGTTTGATGTATCCAGCCCCATGTGCCTATGACACACGTGATACTAAAGTACTCAGGCATCAAACAAGTGAAAACTGCATTATATGGGAGTTTTTCCTTTGACAAATCTGGTGCGATTCTTTTGCCCCAGTTATCCAGCCGGGAGACTTTAGTAAGTGCGTGTGTGTCACTGCATGTTTGATTGGGCATGATAGTGTCACTCATTGTATGCCTGTATAAAGATGAGGGTGTTAAGGAGTGAATACCAGGGGTCAAAGAGTGAATTAACAATTGCTTTAGGGCAGTGGTTCCCAACGCAAGAACCCCCAACTGGTCAGGTTTTAAAGATATCCCAGCTTCAGCACAGGTGGCTGAGTCAAAGGGATTGAGTTACCTGTGCTAAAGCAAGGATATCCTTTAAAATTGACCTTGTGGGGGTTCTTGAGGACTGGGGTGATGCTAGGTGTGGTGGCAACAGGTATTTTATGAATGAGGCCTAAAATGTCCTATTTTTGGAGATATGAAATATGTAATGTAATATGGAAATATGGTAATGTCACATGGACGCTTATCTGTGTGCATGTGTGTGTGCGTGTGTGTTAAAAGGGTAAACAACTACAGTTGCCCAACTCATCGCCCCGCAGGGCATTGTAAATGAGCACTTCACCTCCCAAAACAATCACACTACACCCCAATTCCACTGCCACCATAATAATCCTCTCCCAGTAGCTCTGATTCAGGTTATCTGCATCCTCATACTCTGGGGAATCTGCCAGATGCATACGTACTAATTGTAATAAACCCCTTTGTAACCTTGAAGGTAAAATTAATGATCTGCTACTTCCTACAGCGGTACTCTATCAATGTTTCCATTATGAAGATAGTGTATAGTCATAGTTCACAAACGTGTACATATAACATTACTGGAAGATGTGCTGAATATAAATTATTTGAATTCATGTTATGCATCATTTGATGGGATAGAATGCCAATTGCATCACCTCGGTGTTTGGCTTCAAGGAATTCTTCAATGATAAAATCACCCACATCTAGTCTAATGCAATACTGTACGTTGCACTGCCCTAGCTATCATTTGAAAATACTTAGATCAGGAGTAGCCTACTCCAGTCCTCAAAAGCTACCAACTGGTCAGGTTTTCAGGATATCCCTGCTTCAGCACAGGTGCCTCAATTAGTGGCTCAATCGAAGAAGCAGGGATATCCTGAAAACCTGACCCGTTGGTAGCTCTTTTTTTTATTGCTAAAAATGTTTTACCAGGAAGTAATACATTGACAGTTACCTCTCATTTTCAAGTATGTCCTGAGCATAGAGTTAAGATGACAAATAATACATGGTTACAAATACAGTTACATAAGTGAACAGGGTTTACATTATATACAAGACATTGCATGCACAGTTAAAGATAATATATATTACTAGCTGAGAGACCCGGCGTTGCCCGGGATGTAAATGCGTAATAGGTAGTATTATGTATAAATCGTGGAACAATAGGTGACTGTTTGTTGTAAAGGTTGGATAATAATATTGAAAAGAAAGATGGAAGAAAATGTAATACGATGTTGTATAAAAATGGTTTATTGTAACCACACCACAGTACAATGTATATTTTGGTGGCATAAGTGATGTAAAAATCTGAGTCGTGTGTCCTGCTAGGGTGTGAGGCGGCGGTTGGTGGCGCGTGGGTTGTGAGTGCTGTCTGTGAGTGGGGGTCCTGCTAGGGTGTGAGGCGGTGGGTCAGTGATGTCGGTGCGTAGGGGCGGGAGGCAGCAGGTGTGTGTGGCGGCAGGTATGTGTCGAGTGTGGCGGGTGTCTGTTGAGTGCGTGCAGCGGCTGTGAGGCGGTGGGTGAAAGGCAGAGGCGGCCGGAGTAAGGGCGGGTGAGAGGCGGGGGTGGGGAGGCGGTAAGGCGGGCATGAAGGCGAAGGGCGGCGGGAAGGGGAGGAGGGGGGAAAGGGGTGGAGGAGGGGGGCAAGGGGTGGAGGAGGGGGGCAAGGGGTGGAGGAGGGGGGAAGGGTTAGAGGAGGAGGGGGGAAGGGTTAGAGGAGGGGGGGGAAGGGTTAGAGGAGGGGGGGGAAGGGTTAGAGGAGGGGGGGAAGGGTTAGAGGAGGGGGGGGGAAGGGTTAGAGGAGGGGGGGGAAGGGTTAGAGGAGGGGGGGGAAGGGTTAGAGGAGGGGGGGGAAGGGTTAGAGGAGGGGGGGGAAGGGTTAGAGATGGGGGGGGAAGGGTTAGAGGAGGGGGGGGAAGGGTTAGAGGAGGGGGGGAAGGGTTAGAGGAGGGGGGGCAGGGTTAGAGGAGGGGTGGAAGTGTGGGAGGGGGTGGGAGGGGAAAGGGGAAAAAGAGGTGGAGGGGGGGGGGGGAAGAGGAGCGGAGGGGGGTGGAAAGGGGAGCGGAGGGGGGGGGGAAGGGGAGAGGGGGGGGGGGAAGGGGAGCGGAGGGGGGGAAGGGGAGCGGGGGGGGGGAAGGGGAGCGGGGGGGGAAGGGGAGCGGGGGGGGAAGGGGAGAAGTGGTGGGAAGGGGGAGGAGGGGGGAGGTGGTGGGAAGGGGGAGGAGGGGGAAGGTGGTGGGAAGGAGGAGGGGGGAGGTGGTGGGAAGGGGGGAGGGGGGAGGTGGTGGGAAGGGGGGAGGGTGGAGGTGGTGGGAAGGGGGGGAGGTGGTGGGAAGGGGGGGAGGTGGTGAGAAGGGGGGGCGGTGGTGGAAAGGGGGGGAGGTGGTGGGAAGGGGGGGAGGGGTGAGGTGGTGGGAAGGGGGAGGCGGAGGGAAGGCGGGGGGTGGGAGGCGGGGGGAAGGCGGGGGATGGGAGGAGGTGGGAAGGCGGGGGGTTGGAGGTGGTGGGATGGCGGGGGGTGGGAGGCGGTGGGAAGGGGGGTGGGAGGCGGTGGGAAGGGGGGGGGAGGCGGTGGGAAGGGGGGTGGGAGGCGGTGGGAAGGGGGGGGGAGGCGGTGGGAGGCGGTGGGAAGGGGGGGGGGAGGCGGTGGGAAGGGGGGGGGGAGGCGGTGGGAAGGGGGGGGGGGAGGCGGTGGGAAGGGGTGGGGGGAGGCGGTGGGAAGGGGTGGGGGGAGGCGGTGGGAAGGGGTGGGGGGAGGCGGTGGGAAGGGGGGCTGGGAGGCGGTGGGAAGGGGGGCTGGGAGGCGGTGGGAAGGGGGGAGGCGGTGGGAAGGGGGGGGAGGCGGTGGGAAGGTGGAGGGAAGGGGGGGGGAGGCGGTGGGAAGGGGGGGGAGGCGGTGAGAAGGGGGGGCGGTGGTGGAAAGGGGGGGAGGTGGTGGGAAGGGGGGGAGGGGTGAGGTGGTGGGAAGGGGGAGGCGGAGGGAAGGCGGGGGGTGGGAGGCGGGGGGAAGGCGGGGGATGGGAGGAGGTGGGAAGGCGGGGGGTTGGAGGTGGTGGGATGGCGGGGGGTGGGAGGCGGTGGGAAGGGGGGTGGGAGGCGGTGGGAAGGGGGGGGGAGGCGGTGGGAAGGGGGGTGGGAGGCGGTGGGAAGGGGGGGGGGAGGCGGTGGGAAGGGGGGGGGGAGGCGGTGGGAAGGGGTGGGGGGAGGCGGTGGGAAGGGGTGGGGGGAGGCGGTGGGAAGGGGTGGGGGGAGGCGGTGGGAAGGGGGGCTGGGAGGCGGTGGGAAGGGGGGCTGGGAGGCGGTGGGAAGGGGGGAGGCGGTGGGAAGGGGGGGGAGGCGGTGGGAAGGTGGAGGGAAGGGGGGGGGGAGGCGGTGGGAAGGGGGGGGAGGCGGTGGGAAGGGGGGGGAGGCAGTGGGAAGGGGGGGGGAGGCGGTGGGAAGGGGGGGTGGAGGGGAGGTGAAGGGGGGGTGGAGGGGAGGTGAAGGGGGGGAGTGGAAGGGAGGTGAAGGGGGGGGGTGGAAGGGAGGGGTGGAAGGGAGGTGAAGGGGAGGTGGAGGGGAGGTGAAGGGCGGGGTGGAGGGGAGGTGAAGGGGGGGTGGATGGGGGGAGGTAAATGGGGAGGTGAAGGGGGGTGGAAGGGAGAAGTGGAGTGAGGGGAGGTGAAAGGGGGTGGGTGAGGGGAGGTGAAGGCCGCTCACTCACCCGTCCGGCAGGTCCCACGTGGATCTGAGGCGGGAGGCAGCGTGTTGTGGCCGCTCTCCCGCTGTGTCCCGGGCGCTCGCTCGCTCCCCCGCTGACTGTAGCGGCGCCGGGGGGGGGGGAGGGGGTATCGGGGAGACACTGACACTGGAGGGGAGGGGGGGTGGAGGGGAGGGGGGGGTGGAGGGGGAGGTGAAGGCCGCTCACTCACCCATCCGGCAGGTCCCACGTGGATCTGAGGCGGGAGGCAGCGTGTTGTGGCCGCTCCCCCGCTGTGCCGCCATCTTGGGCACTCGGCGCCGCGAGGCAGCCTGCCTGGCCACTGGCTGTTCCCCCGCCGGGGAGGGGTGAGTTGTAGCGCCGGGGAGGGGGGGGCATGTATATGTGTGGGGGGGGAGAGGTGGGAGATATAGAGGGGGGGTCTCGCACGGCCGCTGACACTGGGTGGGGGGGGGGCGGCGCTGAAGGGGTAATAATAGTGTGTGTGTCCCGCTGACTGTAGCGGCGCCGGGGGAGGGGGGGCAGGGTGAAAGCGCGGGAGACACGGGGAGAGGAGGAGGTGCGCGCGGGTGCTGCTAACACTGTGAGCCCCGCTAATGTATGTAACAGTGTGTGTGTCACCGTGTGTGTGTGTCCCTGTGTGTGTGTCTGTGTCCCTGTGTGTGTGTCTGTGTCCCTGTGTGTGTGTGTGTGTGTGTGTGTGTGTGTGTGTGTGTGTGTGTGTGTGTGTGTGTGTGTGTGTGTGTGTGTGTGTGTGTGTGTGTGTGTGTCACTGTGTCTGTGTGTGTCCCCCTGTGTGTGTGTGTGTGTGTGTGTGTCCCTGTGTGTGTGTGTGTGTGTGTGTGTGTGTGTGTGTGTGTGTGTGTGTGTCCCTGTGTGTGTGTGTCCCTGTGTGTGTGTGTCCCTGTGTGTGTCCCCCTGTGTGTGTGTGTGTCCCTGTGTTCCCTGTGTGTGTGTGTCCCTGTGTGTGTGTGTCCCTGTGTGTGTGTGTCCCTGTGTGTCCTTTGGCCCGTCACTCCGCCTCAGGCCAATGAGAGGTGTGCGGGGGCGGGCGGGCCAAGGGACCAATGAGATTTCCCCTAGGGACACCGGACATCCAGGCAGGCAGGCAAACATACAGTGCTTTCACTAATATAGTATAAGATAGGCGTATGTAACAGTTACAGACCAGATTAAAATGTGAGACAGTCTTCTTTTTGAAAGAACTTAAACTGGTGGTGGATGTGAGAGTCTCCGGTAGGTTGTTCCAGTTTTGGGGAGCTCTTGAGGACTGGAGTGGGCTACCCCTATGTTAGAACCAGTTGGTTGTACAACTGTTGTCTTTAGAAGGCACATTACTAATTATTTGATTAAATTAAACCATGAAACCATAAAAAAATTTGACATTGACCCTCACTGCCAAGTTGAATTAAAATGTAATTTAGTAAGACGATTAACCCCTTGGTTGTCATAATGCACAGAAGACATAACTTTTACATTGCTATATCGTGACGGGCAACCCTTAGGAAATGTGTTGTGTCTAACTTTAGACATGGCAGATTTTGCAGACAAATGAATTTGATGGATTGAGATATACCATTATACTATGTGTAATACAACTTTTTTCTAACTCCTATCACACCCTATACTCAATACTCAAATCAAATGCTGATTCAAACAGAGTTGAAATGCCTTGTCGCCAACAGATTCAAATTCAAAATATCCCTTCCAGGCCCTTATTCGGTAAACTGACAAGACACCAAATCCAGTATAGGGAAGATAGCTCCACTGTATATTGAATAAGAGCTTTAAAGCAGCAGTCCAAAGTTCCCCAAAGTTCTGTGAGGAAGATCATGTGACTAGACAGTCACTAGCTACAATTGGTGCACTGCTAGAGAGGGCGGGGATTAAAAGGAGGTGTGCCAGAGCCTGTTTCAGAAGAGGAAGGAGATGTGACTTTGTAAAGGATTGCTATAGAAACAAAAAATGCTTGTTATATTATAATCCGTTTAAAAATGTCATTCAGAGTTGTTTTTAAAAAAAAGGCTACAAGTATTTTCAGAACTGATTTATTTGAAAAAAAACACACATGTAGGATATTGCATTGCAGTTTTAATGCCTATTTATTTGTTCTGTCATGTTCTCTCATATAGCACCCATAATTGTGACATTTATGTCAAACCCTGGAGTTCAGACGTAATGTTCATTTTACTTCCATCATATCAAAATATGACCTGGATAAGTTACCCAGTTACCTAAGCAGGTTACTAATTCCCACAAAAATACTGTACATACCATTTAAGGTCCTTCTCCTAATCTCTACTTACTGTCCCAGTTTAAAAAATAAGTTGGCTTCTTTTGCTGATCCCTTCAATTGAAGATTGAACATATCTGCATTGAAAAAAATTAAAACATGCTAGTAATTGTTGACAATTGAATATGTTTTTCTGTTTGTCTACTTTGCATCCCAGAACATACTTGAAACAAGACTTATGTCTTAATATATCTTTCCTTGTGGAGTATTTTAATAAGTGAACATTTTTAACTTGTTTATTAATGACCTTGAGGTTGGCATAGAGAGCAAAGTCTCAGTCTTTGCTGATGACACTAAATTGTGTCAGGCAGTAGAATCAGAGCCAGGTGTAGTTTCTCTCAAGAAGGACTTGGAGAGACTGGAAACTTGGGCAGGTAAATGGCAGGTGAGCTTTAATACAGATAAATATAAGGTTATACATTTGGCAAACAAGAATAAACAGGCAATATACACAAAAAAATGGGGATAAATTAAGAGAATCCTTGATGGAGAAGGATTTAGGAGTTCTTGTAGATAGCAGGCTTAGCAATAGTGCCCAAAGTCATGCAGTAGCTGCAAAGGCAAACAAGATCTTATCTTGGATTAAACAGGCAATGGATGGAAGGGGAGTAAACATATTGATGCCCCTTTACAAAGCATTAGTAAGACCACATCTTGAATATGGAGTACAATTTTGGGTACCACTCCATAGAAAAGACATTATGGCACTAGAGAAAGAAAAGATAAGAGCCATCAAATTAATAAAGGGGTTGGACAATCTAACTTATGAGGGGAGGCTATCTCAATTAAATTTGTTTACATTAGAAAAGAGGCGTCTAATAGGGGATATGATAACTATATTCAAATATATTCGGGGACAATACAAGGAGTTTTCAAAATAACTATTCATCACCAGGTCAGTACAAACGACACAGGTCATCCTTTAACGTTGGAGGAAAGGAGATTTCACCCGCAACAAAGGAAAGGGTTTTTTACAGTAAGGGCAGTTAAAATGTGAAATTCATTACCAATGGAGACTGTGATAGCAGATTCAATAGATATCTTCAAAAAAATGTTTTGGAAAGAAAAGGTATACAGGGATATACCAAATAAGCAAACATGGAAAGGATGTTGATCCAGGGAGTAATCTGATTGTCAATATTTGGAGTCAGGAAAGAATTTATTTTTCCCCTTATGAGATACCATTAGATAATGTTTCACTGGGATTTTTTGTTTGCCTTCCTCTGGACAAATATACTTTTTGTACAAATATAGGATAAAGTATCAGTCATCTAAATTTAGCATAGGTTGAACATATGTTTTTTTCAATCTTATCTACTATGTAATATTTTTATGAACAGACAGCTGAAAAACTATCAAATTAAATTTATCAACCAAGAAAAAGCTAATCGTGTGCATCTAGATACATTTGTGGAGGCTGAAGTTATGGAAATGTATAAACAATGGCAAATAAAAATATTACTTGTGAGCATGCACATGTCTGAAAAGTCTGAAACCCTGTTTTTTCACCATTATCTCTTAGCATACAGTGCTTCCACTGCAGCCAGGAATTCTGCAAATGAGCACAGTGTCACCTTTTAATGGCAAAAGTTTGTCAGTCAATTTAAATGTGCACTTTTGTAATATTCCACTAGATGGCAGTCAAGTCTAGGAAATGCTATACGAATGCTAATCGCTTTAGAAGTGCTTACCAATTCATGATGGCCCTGATCCACAAAAGGGTGATAAGCTTTAACACACTTTTACCCCTAATCATCTGAATGAGATCTAAAGCGTGCTAAAATTTAGCATCCTTTTATGGATCTGGGCCCATGTTTTTTTTAGAACTATGCAGCACCAGGGGGTGCCAATGTCAGCAAAAGTAGATCTTATATTACAAAGGCTCCTATAATATTTCCAAAATAGAAAATTAGCAAACTTACATTCCACCCTTTTTTATTTCTGCTTGTTTGTATATGTAAAACATGTGACAATGTATAATTCTACATTCCTACCTAAGATGGCAAACATTTTGGCGCTCCTGTTATAAATCTGTAAAATAACCTGATTGTTTGCCTAACTGAATGTCTGCCTTCTGACTCAATGCTGCAGCCAGTGAAATACTGCAGCTAATATGTACCATTACACATAACACATTATTGCTACATCTTTCAGAGTTATACAAAGTCTGCTGTTTGGAACACAGCAACAGATCTGCATGTGATACTTTGGTGCCAACGGGCAGAGCCCAAAAGGTGTGTCAGAGCCTGTTTCAAAAGAGGAAGTGAATATGACTTTGTAAATGGTTGTTGTACTGTAGATACCAAAGGATGATCAGTACATTTTAAAAAAATCATTAAAAATGGGATTAGGAATTTTTTTTTTTGTATGCAGTCCGTGTTATCTAATACTACAGAACTGATTTATTTATTTTAACATGTAGGATTTTTCACATTCTGCTGCTTTAACTATTTATCATAGTACTTTTTTCAAAATTATACTGTACCTGTCACATATCAAGAAGGACTCAGTAAGACTTCAAAGCTTGAATGTTGTAAACTATAAATTATGCATTAAATTAACAAGCCTTTATTTCTGACACCTATCTGACAGCATGTTCTATATAGTAGTCCCCCAAAACAGCTTCAGTTTGGCAAAAAACATGTGCCAATTGGCCAGGAGAACATACATTTTATATTTTGCCTAATTCAATGAAAATTACCTGTCCACAATTTTTGAGGAAATGTATTTTAATTAGTTTCTGGGGGGAAACCTTGCTGAAACGTAAACAAGATTTTTCTTTCTTCATGCGGTTCGGTTCCTTATCAAAAATGCCAGCACCCAGTTTATAACATTGTGACATAAGATGCATAGACCATGGTACAGCAACGTGCATCCAGTATCATTTGCTTTAAAAGCACTTGTCTGTGTAACCAAACTTTAAATGGCCCCACCCAAAGAGTAGCACCTACATGGATAGCAGAAACTGTAGCAGAGAGTGACAACTTGTTAAAGGGGCAATCCAAGGCGATTCTTATTTTCTTAACATAGGATGAAAGCAGGGGGTCTCCGGAGCAGAATTCCATTATTTCAGCTCTGTGGACCCCCTTGCTTCCTTAGATGGTTACAAATCGGCCCAAAAATTGCCCGCTTGGATTGCCGCTTTAACACCTGTATTCACTGAGAGGGTTTGTTAAAGAGAAGGGAGCCCCACGCCCGCTAGTGGGGCAACTCAGAAAGTACCGGTATCATATAGCTGCGTATAGTCGGTAAATGAAATCCACCATCAGTACAGCTGCCAGTTCATAATGTCCCCCGTCGACACTTAGACCTTGAAAAGTCACAGTAATCTGGCAATACCCAATAGTCTCTAACTCGAGGTAGATCTTATATGAGTAGCCAAAATAAATCCTTGTAGGAAAACTCACTGTTTTTCGCGGGTGGACGTCTGGCAGCTTCGGCGTGCTCCTACCGATGCAGGTCACAGGTTACGAGAAAAGGTGATGCGGAGCCTCTGCCCGATGAGGAAGTAACAGACCGGGACCACTCAAACGCTTTAATGGCATGGAAAGCAACATTGACACACTCTTACGCGTTTCGCAGTGGTCTCTAAAGCCTTGGAACAGGCTTCATTAATGGATCGTGATGTATTGATCAAAAATTGTGGCCAAAAAAGAAAATCCAAGAAACATTCTAGTGATAATGATTAAAAAATACCAATGTTTATTACTAAATATAGTAATCAAGCTAGAGAAATAAAGGCAATTCTCAAACGCCATTGGGATGTCTTAAATTTGGACACAGAGTTACCATCAATTGTGAAGGAAGGCCCTAAATGTGTCTTTACAAAGGCTGACACTTTGGGAACACGTCTGACACCTAGCTTATTCACTTCAGAGAGTTCCACTGTGGGCACCATGAGGCCAGCCATAGGATTTTATAAATGTGGCTCCTGCAAAATTTGTAAATATGCATGTCCCACAAAAGTGATTAAAGAAAACGAAACTGGCAAAATGTTAACGATTAAATCATTTATTAATTGTAACACACAATTTGTTGTGTATTACATTTGGAGCGGTTGCTCCAGGGGCTATGTTGGGAGAACGACTAGACCCCTGAAGCAGCGCATCATGGAACATGTTCGGTCAATTAAGAACAATGACCCTAACTATCGGGTGTTGAGGCACTTTGCACAATGTGCCATAGGCCTCCTGACCCTGTTTGAAACCTTTTGCTGGGCCACTGTGAGGTCTACGGACACCCGCCAGGGCCACCGGGGACTCCCGTGGGCCTGCTGTATTAACCCTGTATGTCAAAGAATAAATCATGTTGTATGGGGGGGCACAGGGGGTGGGTTATATATTATTTATTAAATACAGTAATGTTTATTGTGGGGCTGTGTATTGTTTTGATTGTGGGGGTGGGGGAAGGGGTTATTGTCCCCGAGCCTGGGTAGGTCTCCTGGGTGTGTAGTGGGTGAGGGCGGTTAGGCCTCACGGGTGGGGGTAGTGGTGGGTATTTAGGCCTTCCGAGTGAGTGGTGGGTGTGGGTGGGTTAACCCCATAATGACTGTCCCTGTTAATAACCGCTAAGGTGATTAAGGGGTTAGGGGACATTAGATTGGCTATTTTTATTCTTGTGTATATTTTTCAGCACCCTGAGTGTATGGACGGTGATGAAGATGAGGATGGCGTTCATCGTGGGTGCCGGACAAGGGTGAGTACAAAATTTATTTATTTTATTTATTGTGATTAATGTATATTTAATGGGCAAATGCATTATTATCCATATGTGGATAATAGTAATTTTGCCCATTACTGTATTGTATGTGTTAGGGGTCGAGGGATGTGTGTTGTATATTGCAATGTATATTGGGGGGCAATTGTCCCCAATAAACATGCTATTATGCCTTAACCCCTTCATTGCCTTAGCGGATAGCCGCTAAGGTAATGAAGCTGCTTTAATGTACTTTTTGTAATAGTGTGCGGGAGCAGGGGGTCCCCTGAGCTGAACCGCATTGATTAATGGCTCAGGGACCCCCTGCTTCCCGAGTTACAGGCCCCGTTATGGGGCATCGGATGCCAGTGTCGTCGTAATCTTTATAGAGCCCACGTCGCGTCTTGGACGCTATAAAGATGGCGGCGACACTGGCATCCGATGCCCCATACCAGGACTTGTAACTCAGGAAGCAGGGGGTCTCTGAGCCAGAAATCAAAGCGGTTCAGCTAAGGGGATCCCCTGCTCCCGCACACTATTAATACAATTTACATTAATGCAGCTTCATTACCATAGTTGCTATCCGCTACGGTAATGAATGATTATTTATTGGTGTTTTAATAATAGTTTAGATGTGTAGGGGGTCTCCTGAGCTAACCCGCATTGGTTTCAGCCTCGGGGACCCCATACTTCAGGAGATACAGGCCCCGTTATGGAGTGCCGGTATCCCCCTGCACTTTTAAAGCTCCCACGTCACGTGACCGGGACATTTAAATTCTGCATGGGATACCGGCACCCCATAAAGGGGCCTGTATCTCCTGAAGTAGGGGGTCCCCGAGGCTGAGACTAATGCGGTTTAGCTCAGGAGACCCCTGCTCATCTACACTATTATTAAAAATCATATTTGTACAGCACGATCGCCTGTAAGAGCTGTGCATTGAGACGCAGCGTCTCCATGCAGTTCTTACAGGCTGCTTTGTTTATAACAGTTATCGTGCTCTCTAACTTTAAGCACAATAGCAGGGGGGAAAGAAGGTGCTCGCGCGATATGGCCCTTTTTGGCAAGGCAGGCCGAAAACGCGCTGAGCAGCCTTAGTGAATAGCGCATTTGGCTTCACCCTTTTGCGCCCGAGCTAATTTTTCCCATTTCAGCGCAAATAATCGGAGCTTAGTGAATCACCCCCACTGTCCGTAATCTGCCTGGCAACACATGACAGGAGATATGGAATTGGATAAGAAGAAAAAACGGATAGAACCTGGAGACAAACTGTCAGTCTGAGAAACACAGAGATACTGTAGTGTGACAGTCTGAAAGGCACAGAGAGGCAGCCTAGATCAGGGGTGTGCAAATGTTTCTGTTTGCGAACCCCCCCCCCCCCTACCCTACCCCCTCCCCTCCCCCCGTCAGCTATTCAGCTCTTCCCCCTTCTCGCGGCCCCCTTCCCTTACTGGCCCGGAGCTTTGTGGCGTTATATGATGTAATGAAGTCACGTGACGCTGCGTTGGCATGGCAACGCGTTGCTATTTGACCCCGCAGCGTCATTCTACACCACATTGCCATGGCGACGCGTCGCCAAAAAGGCAGCTCAGACCAGGTAAGGGAGATTTACAGAAGCCTCACGCCTCCCCGGCATTTCATTTAAATGCCTTGGGGAAGAGCGCAAGACCCCTGTAACCAGAGGGACCCCCAGAAAATGTCACACCCCCAGTGCCCCCCACTTTGCGCACCCCTGGCCTAGATTACAGTGAGAGTTGATAGAGGAGGCTTATTTGAGACTGCTAGCCAAGGTGAGAAAGTTAGAGACAGCAGCAGACAGCAGCAGAAATACATCCACTACACACAGAGAAAGAGGGAGAGAGAGAGGTGAAAAGAGACTTTCCCTATACAAAAAGAGAAACTGGTTAAGAGAAGAAGAGCCTACAGTAAGAGAGATCCAGATATTTGCTGGGCTGTTAAAGCACAACCAGATAACAGACAGCCGGATGAGGAGGTGAGAGGATAATGAGGGGGGGGGGGTTGAGAGGCTGAGTAAGGGGGTAAGAGAGGATGAGGAAAATTGGGGGAGAGGGGAGGCGAGCGAATTGGGGAGGTAGAGAGATAGAATGGGGGAAGCAATGAGAATGGGTTGGAAGGAGAGAGAATGGGGGAGAGAGAGAGAAAGTTCATTGTGGAGGGGGGAGGAAGAGAGGGGTGGCACAAGGCTGAAGGTTTGCCTAAGGCTCCGAATACTCTTGCACCAACCCTGACAGTGGCATCCAAAAGCTTAAGACATGATTAAGACGGGGGTTATCCATTAAACTACCATAGTGTTGATCTGGGCATTATCACACGGAAAACCTCCATTGACTCCCACTGACTTTGTGTTTCGGGCGTCATTCACTAAACTATAATAGTGCCGATTGAGGCACTTTCGCACTGAAAACACCCACCATCTTCAATGAGAAACTCTGTGCTACAGTGCCCTGATCGGAACTATTGCAGTTTAATTAATAACCCCCAAAATATATATATAAAAAAAAACTTTAGCTTGTTGTTAAAACCATTGTGGGAAAGTGATAGTATAGAAGGGGTACAGAAAACTACTACTTTTTCTAATTTACATACCAGTTTCACTTTTGGTAGAACACAGGGGCACATTTATCAAGGTCATCACACCCGTCCACCATTAACTCCCAACGCCTGAACGGGTGCGATAACACGTTCCAGCACTTGATAAATGTGCTACATAGTGTAGTGTACTTTAGTTTAGATCAGGGGTGGCAACTCCAGTCCTCAAGGGCCACCAACAGGTCAGGTTTTAAGGATATCCCTGCTTCAGCACAGTCATTCAGTCATTGACTGGGCCACTGATTCTGCCACTTGTACTGAAGCAGAGATATACTTAAACCTGACCTGTTGATGGCCCTTGAGGACTGGAGTTGGCCACTCCTGGTGCAGAGGTATAGTACATGGCCTGAAGAAATGTCAGCTCATCGCTGGTTCTAGTAATGAAGAGACTTCACATCTTGAAAGCTCATGCCAAACGACATCAATAAAGATTCATCATGTTCATTACATGTGTATCATAAAAATGTGTCATAATGTGTAACAAACCTTTGCATAATTGTATAACTTATTTTGGAAAATAATCTTTCTTTTCTCCTATAAGGCTTTTGAAAAGTAGGTACATATAAGAAACCGTTCGACTTTTTAATCAGGTTTATATAATCCTACACTCAGGCACAGTACCACTACTTTTTAATGCATTTTGAACAATGGATAACACTATAAATACAGACATCATTTCCAAAATTGCATCATGATTTTTTATGCGCAGTATAATCTAAAAGTGATTTAGTGTTCACCCCTGTTAAAGTTCATCGGGAACAATAGCTTTGATCAACATCCAGTTTTTTTCTGCAATGGGCATAAAATAAATAAGCTGAGAGTATTGTGTAATTGAAAATGCTGGTACCACTGCATTAAGAACAATAACCATTGAACAAAAAGGTAAAAACAACTCATTCCATTTAAGTTTGACCCACATAATTGCTGACATGTGAATTGTATGCTGTGTATTGAGGTCTGCTTGACATGGATTAGAAAAAAATAACAATTATATTTGAAGTCAGAATTACTAGCCGTTCCAGATGTGTGAGTGCGATAGTGTGTGAGTGCGGTCGTGCGTGAGCACCACCCTCCTGAGGCGCAGGTGGCAAAGGTTGAGCAAGTACCCCTTTTCCACTCTCTTTGCCCAAGTTTGGCAGCATCAGGGTGGCCGACAAGGAAAAGGGGGTGGACAGCCGGCAACCGAAGAAGACCGTTTATAGTTCAGTTGTCACAGTTGCAAGACGATCACAATAATGTCAGGATCAGAAAGGTGATACCTAAAAAGCAAGGGGATTGAAGGGGCCCTCTTCATGGGCGGAGACTGGGTAATAATATGAGCAACTGCACAGCACGGGAACAAATGATGTCGGCTTCTTGCTGTGCATGTGCTCATATTACTGTGCGATTACCTGCAGCTGACTTGACTCAGTGAAGCTAAGAAGCTCCTACACACGACTGGAAAGCGCCATCTATCACTTAGTATCCTTCCCTGAGTTCTTTGTAGTGTGAGTCAGTGTTATGTCTGTCTAGTTTAATCTTCTGTTTCTGTCTTAGGACCCCACTCCAGCAGTGTTTGTTTCACAGTGTGGGTGAGAAAGGGACTGTGATTGTGTCATTGTGCCCTATGTTCCAATTTCCTCTCCCTCCATGGGCCCATACTACCCCACCACCCCTCTTCCAAACTGAACCATATCCCTACATCCAGTTAGCCAGGCGCTGTCCACCTGTCATTTAGGTCCCCGTTGTATTGTATTGTATGTCTTTATTTATACAGCGCCATTAATGTACATAGCGCTTCACAGTAGTAATACACGTGGTAATCAAATAAATAACAGATATTATAAATAACAGATCATGGGAATAAGTGCTTCAGACATAAAAGTAACATTAAGGAAGAGGAGTCCCTGCTCCGAGTTTACAGTCTAATTGGTAGGTAGGGAGAACGTACAGAGACAATAGGAGGGAGTTCTGGTAAGTGCATCTGCAGGGGGCCAAGCTTTATGTATCATGTGCCCAGTATTATCCACAGTGCTATTCATATGCTTGTTTAAGCAAGTGTGTCTTAAGATGGGTCTTAAGGCCGGACAGAGGGAGGTTACAGTAATCAAGATGTTGGGGCAGACTCGCTTTGGGTCGGTGGGCCACTGCCATCTCCCCACCTCCAGGCCCTCCACTATACCGGCACCTGGAACTGCTGCAATACCCATCATCTAGGATCCGTGCAGTCTGCTCCCGCCTGGCTTGGGTCCATCAGCTGGGCACTTCATATGCCCAGCTCCTGGAAGCAGAAGCCTCTTATCCAGGTCGCTGCCCATTTGGGCCTAGTAGGCTTTAACCATAGGCACCGCCCTCGTCCATACTTATCTCCGTCACTCCCTGCAGTGCCAGTGTAATTTGTGATCTGCCGGGATCAGGTGCGTGTCTGTATGTGGCCACAGCACCCCACACAACACTCAAGTCCAACTCTCAACAGTCTTTCCTGAGTCTGGTGCAGGCTGCAGCAGTGGGAGGCACTGTCTGTCAGGGAGTTTGTGGCTGTACTCAGGGCCACCAACAGAAATCATGGGGCCCAGGACAAATGAAAGGAGCAGCCCCCCCTCCCAACCCATAGCGCACCTACCACGGAAAAATAATTTTTTTAGCGCACAACTTTTACTTAACTGTTTTCTTGTTATTCTTAATACGGAAGAGGGTGACTGGGTGGGTGACTTCCTGGGTTGGTGACTGTCAGGGTGGGTGACTGCCACGGTGGGTGACTGGGTGACTGACTGCCTGGGTGGGTGACTGACTGCCTGTGTGGGTGGGTGACTGACTGACAGCCTGAGTTGGTGACTGACTGCCTGGCTGACTGACTGCATGGGTTGGTGGGTTGGCTGACTGCCTGGGTGACTGACTGCCTGAGTTGGTGACTGACGGCCTGGGTGGGTGACTGACTGCCTGGGTGGGTGACTGACTGTCTGGCTGACTGACTGCCTGTGTGGGTGACTGCCTGGGTGGGTGGGTGACTGCCTGGGTGGGTGGGAGACTGTCCCTTGACTACCTGTGTGTCTGACTGACTGACTGGGTTTGTTGGCTTCCTGAGTGGGTGGGTGACTGACTGCCTGCCAGGGTGGGTGACTGGGTGGGTGACTGACTGACTGGGTGGGTGACTGACTTGACTGACTGCCTGGGTGGGTGGGTGACTGACTGCCTGGGTGACTGACTGACTGCCTGGGTGACTGACTGACTGACTGCCTGGGTGACTGACTGACTGCCTGGGTGGGTGGGTTGACTGACTGACTGCCTGGGTGGGTGGGTTGACTGACTGACTGCCTGGGTGGGTGGGTTGACTGACTGACTGACTGGGTGACTGACTGGATGGGTGACTGGGTGGGTGACTGACTGACTGGGTGACTGACTGGGTGACTGACTGGGTGGGTGACTGACTGGGTGGGTGACTGACTGGGTGGGTGACTGACCGGGTGGGTGACTGACCGGGTGGGTGACTGACCGGGTGGGTGACTGACCGGGTGGGTGACTGACTGGATGGGTGCCTGACTGGGTGGGTGAATGACTGGGTGGGTGACTGGGTGGGTGAGTGACTGACTGACTGCCTGGGTGGGTGACTGACTGCCTGGGTGGGTGACTAATTGCCTGGGTGGGTGACTGACTGCTTTTGACTGCCTTGACTGCCTGGGTGGGTGGGTGACTGCCTGGGTGGGTGGGAGACTGCCCCTTGACTGCCTGGGTGTCTGACTGGCTGACTGGGTGTGTTGACTTCCTGGGTGGGTGACTGACTGCCTGCCTGGGTGGGTGACTGGGTGGTTAAATGCCTTTGACTGACTGACCCACACCACATTTTAAAAAGACCCACACCACATTTAAAAAAAAAACCCCACCACCACAATAAATATACACAATACCCCCACCACCCCATTACATATACAAAATACCCCCACCTCTCCAATATATATACAAAATACACCCACCACCCCAATACATATAAAATTCAGACTTACCTTGGGGATGGTGTCATTAGGGGGGGCAGTGGATGTGGAGGGAGGCTAGTGGATGTGGAGGGGGGCTAGTGGATGCAAAGGGGGGCTAGTAGATGTAGAGGGGGGCTTGTGGTTGCGGAGGGAGGCTAGTGGATGCAGAGGTGGGGCAGTGGATGCGGAGGGGGCTAGTGGATGCGGGGCAGTGGATGCGGGGCAGTAGATGCAGAGGGGAGGCAGTGGATGCGGAGGGGGGGCAGTGGATCCGGAGTGGGGCAGTGGATGCGGAGGGGGGGGCAGTGGCACCCCCAACATCCCCCCCTCCCCCTGCTCAAACAGCCACCAGCGGGTGGCAGCGGTAACCGGGAGAGTGCCGGGAGAGAACCGCACCTGCCTGACCCACCTCCCCGATCGAGGAGGGAAGTGCACAAGGAGAGCAGGAAGTCCCGTGCATGCCAACCGCTGGACTCGCTCCACCCCCCTGTTCCCATCTCCAAACATGCCAGGTACCCTCCCCCCCCACCCGCACACAGCTACGTCCCGCCCCCTCCCCCCGTTCCCCCCCACGCTTGCCTACCTCCCGCAGGGGCCTGGCTGTGGGGATTGGGCCACAACCGGCAGCAGGGCCAGGCCAGAGGTAGGAGAACGTCCGGGCAACCCCAGCCAGCAGCCCGCGTCAACAATCCCCCCCCCCTTGTTGGAGGGCCTGGCTGTACTACTTGGAACATGGTAAGTAATTCTTTCCTTCTTTTCCCAGTCCAAGACACCCCTGTTTGACCCATCACCACCCCGTAACACCCCCCCATCCACCCAGCAGCCTGAGGCATGCCAATCAGCCTTAGATACCACCATCCATCAAGGTACCCCCTAAACCTCCCCCCACTCCTCTTCCCCCCTGTCTCCCCTTGACTCCCTCTCTGCCATCCCCTCTATCAGTCCATGGTAATCCCCCCCCCCCAACCCCCTCCCCACCTCACTCTTAGGTACACGCCGACCGTCCACTGGTCTAAGGTCACGTGATACAGAGGATTTTAACATTGAGGGGATACCGGCACCCCATACCGCGGCCTGTATCTCTGGAAGCAGGGGGTCCCCGAGGCTGAAATCAATGCGTTCAGCTCAGGAGACCCCCTGCTCACGCACACTATGAATAAAAATAAAATGTAAGCAGCTTCATTACCTTAGCGGCTAGCCCAAGGATAGGTGGTTATGCCTCTCTTGTGGGCATTGGGAGGAGTTAACCCCTTCATTACCTTAGCGGTAATAAGTGCTATGGTAATGAAAGGGTTTACCCCTCCCACTACCCACCGAGGCCTGACAACCCACTCTGTGGCAACTACCCCTTCACTCAATCCCTCTACCCACAATAAACATTAAAATACCTACTCCCTACTGTACAGTACCAATACACAACCCACCCCCTGAACCCCCAACAACCTCCCCCCAACACATACAGTACAGTAATGGGCAAAATTACCATTATCCAGATATGAATAGTAGTGCATTTGCCCATTTAAAATAAAACATAAACCAGCATAAAGTAAATACAACTTGCACTTACCCCTGCCAGATGAAGGCTGTCCTCATCATCATCACTGTCCTTGTCCTCCGTTGTCAGCAACTGTACAATAAAAAAATACTATCTAATGGCCCCTAACCCCTTAATCACTTCTTCTCCACATGCTCCCCCTCCTCACCAACTTCCCCCACAAGCATCCCTTCTCACCAGCTTTTTCCCCACCTACTCCCTTCCTCACCTGCTTCTCCACAACATGCTTCTCTCCCTATTCACCTACTTCTCCCCTGTATACTCCCCTCCTCACCTGCTTTTCTCCCACATCTCCTTTCTCACCTGCTTTTCCCCACATGCTCCCCTCCTCACCTATTTCTCCCCCCATGCTCCCCTCCTCACCTGCTTTCCCCCAACATGCTCCCCTCCTCACCTGCTTCTCCCCTACATGCTCCCCTCCTCACCTGTTTTTCCCCCATATGGTTCCCTTCTCACCGGCTTCATCCCCAAGGCTCTGATTAATAAACATCACCTTTTTGCATATTGGAGTGCCTGGTTCATCCCCTGTGGAAATATGTATGTATATATACTGTAAAGTGTGTCTTTTCAAAGAACGCAGAAATTTATAGGAACCCATAAAACATGTTTCCGAAATCCCCCTGACTGTAGTAGCTGTGCTATGTAAACACCCAGGCAGTATATTGCCTTTTCTTGTCATAGGCTCTAATTCTAACTTAATTTGTTCATTCAAGGCCACAATGATACAGTAGCTGTCCTCAAGCAGAATGTTCAGGAGAATTAAATGAATAAACACTACCTTATTTGTTTTTGAGAACACGATGATAATTAACATTCAAATGTTCACACCAAAAGTGCTTAATGAATTCAAAACTTGACAATTCAGCAGTGACTGCCTCCAGAGTCCCAGGAACTCATTCGTTTGTACATTCCATTGAGATGTAATTTGAATGGAAAAAAAAACATTCTAATAAATATTAAAAATTATTTAGTAGAAAATTAAAAGCAACATCAATATAAAGATGTGTTTAGATATGATATTTCTGGATTATGGTGATGTTAAATATCAGTTACACAACAGCCAAATACTTTTCTAATTCTATTATTTAAAATGATGATTGCATTGACACACAACATATACACAGTCATTCAGTCAGAGCAATATAAATCATGTTACTTGCAAGATAGAAATGTCACTAACCAAAATGCACCAGTATATATATCTCTTTTTTTAAAGGAACTTGTGATTTATTAATCTTCATCAATTCAACTTCACATGTTGGAACAGATGGCAGTTTAATGGAAAAACTATACTATTGAGATAATTAAGTTAATTACTCAAGATATTGTAGCCGAGTCCCCCTCCTTACCTCTTGGTCCAGCCGGAGCACCGCGCGAGTGTGGGGACGGCCATATTGCTAGTTGCGAATGCGCAGTCAGGAGTACGGCAGCCATTTTCATTGCAGATAAATTTCCCTGAATTTTGTTTGCTCCTTTTTAGAAGAAAGCTGTGGTTCTGCCAATAGCAATACGATTTGGGACAATTTGGTTTAGGATTGATGAGGGTTATGTGTGAATTTTGTAAACAATAACATATAACAAGAAAAGTGACCCATATGAAAAAATATCCACAGAGATATAAGAAGCTTAAAAAAAAAATTGAACTTAAGTTGTGAAGAATGGGTTGTGTTGGTAACTTTTTCAGGAAGTTTCTTAACACAGTATTGCAGGTAAGAGGTGGAAATTAACCCATGAAAAATCTAATTAGTATATTGTAGAATAATTTTCATTATCTCTATATACTATATGTGTACTTTTATTCTAACATTATGTAGCTTCCTTAACCAGTAGACTGCACCTGATAGGTTATTGCATCTGACTGCTTTCTTGTCACATGGATCCTGTCCCTATTTATTAAGAATGGACCTTATTCTTTTTCAAGAACGCTGCGACGTTCGAAATGCATTGGATGGGTCTTTTGCCACATTAAAGTGCCCTTTTAATCATTTTTTTTGTCCTGGGTTCTTCCTGCTCCGTTTGTGCTGGTGCGCTTTTTGGTCTCCCTTTTCCCAATAAGTGTTTCAGTAGACATTTTGTTTATCTTTTTTAATCTGTATAATATGCATATTTGGCATGCAAATGAGCAAATCTCACAAAATTACATATTTTACATGCTATTTAATAAACTGCTAAATAGGACTTGACAGCTGAAATCTTGCAATTTTGTATCGCCTGCTTTAGGCCAGAGAGATTGATAGTTTGCCTGTGTATATAATGGGGGAAGATGGAAACAACATTGAAAATGACATCAAATACAAATATTGAACATAAGAACTTTAAAGTATAGTTTTACATATGAACACACTGAATAATTGTCAGGGATGTGTTTAATAGGTGATTGATTACTTTGTCAAATAATTTGTGCCTTTCTTTTGTTTATACTAAGGACTTTAAATACACTGGCGACACACTTTATTCGAGCTCGGCTAGTCCCACGAATTCGGGTATACCCGGGTGTATTGAGGTTTGTGACTGTTTTCTGCCCGAGTGCATTGAGTTATTTTCCGGCAGGGATTGAAGCATTTTATTCCCGTTGGCTGCAATACTGCACAGTACATATATATATACTGCATTACAATTCATGAATTTATGCCATCTGGTAGACACGCGAAGCATTGCAGCCTATTAAATCCTAATCATTATAATTTAACAGATCAGCCGCCCATCAGCCAGGCATGAACCCAGGCTGGGAAGGCAAATGCAACGGGGCTTGTCAGAGGTGAGGAGCGGCGCATTCCAGGTATCTGCCAGGTACATACCGGGTATTTGCTCGAATAAAGTGTGTCGGTGCAGTAGAACGCACCATTAATAATTATTGTTAAAAAAATTACTCTATACTACTCTAATCTACTTGACTATTTATTTTCAACATACAGTATTAACCCTTTCAACATATTACTGCGATCAGTTTATTTGGCAAGCCTGCACCATTCTGAATGAGCTGCCTATCCCTAAATATAGAGTGGATTCCCTGTTACATAAGGAAACCGGGAAATCCTGTCCACAGACTGATACAGCACTGAGGAGGTTAATCCCAAAGCAGGCTATTTGGATTAATCTCCTCAAATGACTCGATAGTGGTATAAAAAACCCACAGAAACTCACTACAGGGATCTCAAGCACAAGGGAGAGTCTGTGCTGCCAGTGAGATCCCAGGGGAGGAGAGACTCTGTTCCAGGCAGTCATCCTTCCATTTACACACCTGTAATATGTACAGCATTTGTTTAAATACATGTTAGGAAGTATCTGCAGCACAGATGTTACAGGAAAATGAAGTAAGCTGCTTGTATGATTGAGTTCAGAGATGGGTCCTACATCCCAACCAAGCAAACTGTGTGTTGCTATAAGCGCATCCGCACTACCGTCTCAGTGCTACAGCCGGCTTGCCACAAAATCCAGGAAAGAAGAACCAAATTAGGACTGAGAAGTAGCCATACAGTACAATACAAATCCAGTCAGGCTACCGTACCCACATGGCCCAAAGCAGATTCCTTACAATGAAAATAGCCGCTATAAAGATTCAGTCTTTGGCTAGATTGAGAGAGAACTGTATATGTGATCATGCCCCTAAAGATGCAACAATAATTGTCCACTCGTCTTTGCAAGGGAAAAGGGCACAAGACTACAGGTTTTCAGACTGAAAAAAGGAATGGCCACGGGTATAGGTTAGATGTGAGGAGAACTACAACAAAATTGTTGTACTGGAATTTAAGAATCCTGAATAAAATGCACCGGACCTCTCTACTGATAAGTGGGTCGGGCTTGTTGCAGATAACCCCGTGATGGTTGAGGAAGCTGGAAACCGGGGTCCACTGGTACTGAAGGAGCTTCAAGATGGTGCTACTGTAGTAGAGATACCCAACCAGACATCATGTGGGACTTCCTGACGCATTAAAGAGGCTCAGGACGATTACCAAACAGAGATACCACGGGTATCAATCAGAGTTGATAAAAACTCTGCCAAAGTTGAACCACCTGGGATCAATGATACTGAGCCAGGTACGGCTGGTAACCCTAGTGACAGGGAAGAAAATATTGCGGGAAAAGACTCATTGCCATACGAAAAAAAGAAGCTTGGTAAAATGGAGAAAAGGGCTTGAGCTTGAGAAAGCTAAGCACATCATGGAAAACTGCTTGGAAAAAGTCCTCCATGAGCGACTAAAGAAACAGTGATTAGGTACACTGGTTCCAAGGAGAATGTTGTCATCAGTGCCCTTCCCAACTACAGGTCCGACCACATATAGTGGCCACGAACTGGTAAAGAATTAGTCAATCTCTCTACTTCATACCATAAATACCAGATTAAATATGCTGTCTTTCCCTCACGCCATTCTCTTTCAAGATGCCTTTGTGGCTCAAGAGTGGAGAGATGGGCTTCCACCGTGGCTAGCCCTAGCTACCCAAAACAGGGGAAGAGTGTAACAGGGTGGATTCCCTGTTGCATAGAAAGACAGGGAAATCCTGTCCACACAGGCTGATAAAGCACTGAGGAAGTTAATCCCAAAGCAGGCTTTCTTGATTAATCTGCTCACCTGGCTCGTTAGTGGTATAAAAAAAAACACAGGGACTCATTACAGGGATCTCTAGCACAAGGGAGAGTCCGTGCTGCCAGAGAGATCCCAGGGAAAGAGACTCTGTTCCAGGCATCACCGGTCCCTGCAACCTGCCAGAGGGAATCCCCACAGACACCACCACAGACTCGGGATTGATGTGGAGAGCACACTGCCTACAGGTACCTCTCCTTTGGACTTGTGTTACAAGCTTGGTAAAAGGCCTAGCCTTCAAGCCCTCAGATAGGGACTGCTGAAGTTAGTCAGTCCCCTGTATGGGGTTAGGCCTGGTTATTGTTTTCTGCTCTAATGTATTTTCTGTTTAAAGCTGCTGGCTAATAAAGACTTCTTTTATTTTCACCTAAAAACGTCTTTGGTATGTTACCCACTGCGCACATCTCCTACGGTTACAAATTGTGTCATGTCTTAGAATCCTCTCTTTTTTTTGTCACAAGGAGTAGATAAATGTTGTTTTCTAATACATTTTATATGTTAATACATCATGTTTTAATCAAATATGTTTTTTAAGTATTTGTTCTTTGCGTGTTAATCAGTTATAGTGTTGGTATCTGATTCTTTCAATAGAAATTGTCCTTTTACATAGGCCATCCTGTAAGCCAGTGCTCTGAGGAAAAGTTCGAGACCGCATCATCACCAGCCAGTGCCGGAGTTCCACGACACGCCGGAAGTGACGTACAAACCATCGCCGGAGTTCCATGACGCGCCGGAAGTGACGCGAACCGCGGTAGAGGTGTGGAAGTGGATAGAGGCAGCGGAGATCCACAAGATACATGGAGAGATCGCGACCCCTGTGTACCTGGTATCTGTTGCCAAACACGCTGTACTATTCCTACTTAAGTGTAAGCCTCCATTTTTATTTTGCCTTGTCATTATATTTTACAATCTACACTACTGTATATGGTCTTTTCTTTCTTTGGAGATTGTCTGCGGGCAGTTGCTGCATCTATCCTAGGGACCATCCACCCCATAAGTTGGATGACTGCTCAGTTTTGGCTGCTTTACTGTGAGTAGCCCTTTGTGAGCCCTGCACTATCACTGTATTCCTTATTTAAACATTGCTGTACTATGTAATGTTTTCTATTTTCATGGCTGCAAGAGTCGCTCCTCTGGTCCTTTTTGGAAAGAATTGAACTTGCAAGACTTCTGAAACGGTCTCCCACCAAGGGTTGAGTGTGCTTTCTAAGCCCCTTTATTGATTTGCACCTTATAGATCACCATAGATTGTCACTTACATTGTGTTATTTATGCACTGTCACTTATATGAGTTTATTTGCACTTAATTATATGTATTAAGCTCTGGGTTTTTGTTAGAGCGCTTTTGAGCACCTTTTTCTTTCGGCATACAAACCTAGCCATGATAATTAGTTTATTTGATCATTAGATCATACATTTTAGGTCCACCTGGTCTAGTGAAATCAGAATTGGACGTAAAAAGCTAAAATATGACATTTCATATATTTCAATTTAGAGGAAACTGACTTGAGTTTGTGTTTTTTTTTTACATCGGGTTATGAAGCAAATTGCGTAGTCTTAAAACATGCACCAGTTCTTATTGACATTGATTTCCTTAAATACTGTAGCCTTGATGGGTGTATATGGTGAGTTAATCTATTTTCATTTGTAATAGCTTTTAATGTTACTATCTGGAAAACAAATGGAACATGGAGGTGTCAATGTAGAATCAAGAATGCCCATTTGAAAAGAAAAGTACCTACTGTATTACCTTACTCTGGGGGGTTTCGGGGAGCTCAACTCCCCTTCCTCGTCTAACCTCTGGGAGATACACAGTTCTGCCACTTTACTCCCCTGAGCTTTTGATGTGAACAAGTTGGCATCAGTCAATCAGTAATGAGCATCTTAGTGACGTTCTCATTATTGATTGGCTCGCCTTTAGTGATGTTGCCAACACTCATAGGACCAGGTGCCCAAAGCTCAGTTTGGCTATCTAGCATGACATTAGCCAAAGTTACCCTTTAAATTATTAGTAATGTTGTATGCACTAAAGTAAATACTGTATGTAACATTAACTATAATAGACATTAGTGATAATGAGATGCAAATTAAGAGTTTATCATCCCCTATTCACTAAAGTTCATTAAGGTTAATGTAGGGACATAAAATTACATTATATAAGTCAGTGCTTAACTTGCCGTTAGTCCCATCAAGATCCTCAAATAGAGCTTTTTCAGTGTCTAGATAGGTGTAACGCCAGAGTTCGGTATAATATAAATAACATAGCATTATTTCCCTCTCCTCTGATCTCTTTTTCTCACAGCCAATTTCAGGGTCTGGATAGTACAGTAGTAACGTCAAGACTTACATAACATCACTTTATTGAAAGATAACCCAACATTATCCTACATTAATGTATGTATGTATGTCTTTATTTATATAGCACCATTAATGTACATAGCGCTCCACAGTAGTAATACACGTGACAATCATATAAATAACAAATCATACAAATAACAGATCATGGGAATAAGTGCTTCAGACATAAAAGTAACATTTCGAAAGAGGAGTCCCTACTCCGAAGAGCTTACAATCTAATAGATAACGTTAACCCGTTGTTATTGAGATGTACAGGCACCGGTTTCGTATATATTATTAGGTTTGTGGATATAGGGTTAACTTAAGGAACATTACGTCTGTTTCTGTTTTAGGTAAAATCACTTTATGTTCCCGGATTTCATGGAGCTTAGTGCTCTAGGCCATATTATCCTCTCTCTTCTTCTGAGAAAACAAAAGCATAGAACAGCAGAAACAGAGGTCAAGCGGAGGTAAGACTGTTGGAGGAAGCGTCAGGCTTCAGAAGACCCCAGTTCAGAGCAACAAGAATCGTGGATTTGAAGCTCAGTCTACATAAAGGGACCCACAAATAAAATCATATCTGTCGGTCATTTTGTGTGCTGTCTGGATCCATTTGCTGAAAGGAGGTAGTTTGTACAAACAAACAGCACAGCGCTTCAAAAAAAAACGTCCGGCGCGAAATGCAGTGTTTTAAAAAAAAAATGCAGTGTTTTAAATCGTGTACCTAATGTACCAATACATTTTTGTTAGAGCTTACCTTACAGCCCTTGGTGTGTTTTCTCCGATTGTGCGCCGCCATTTTTTCTTTTTTTCAATTTTGGATTGCTGTTTAATCCATAGTAAAGATAAAAAGGACAGCCCATCCCCAAAAGATTGCGGAGGCTTGGCAGTCCCGGATATCATTAAATACTATTTGGCGGCCCAACTCAAACAAGCAATAATGTGGAACAACGATCCAACCACCAGTTGCTGGGTGGGACTTGAGTCTACCTATACGAGACCTCTCTCTCTCCCGGCCGCTATGTGGACCGAGAGGGGAGGAGAGACCCTCTTGGAAACATTAAAACTGGGAGCAATGAAATGTACATGGCGGATATGGTCTAGAAATAAAGATAAATATGGTCTGACAGCCAGTCCAACACTACTAACCCCTATATTCCACAACCCTGAATTCCCCCCAGGCTGGTTCCCACAGAGACTCAATAAATTTAAGACGTTAAAGTTGATGGTAGCTGACGACTTTGTAGATAACAGTATAATTCTACCACTCCAGGCGCTGGAGAAGAAACACCAAATCATAAATATACCAGTGTTTGGTTACCTCCAAATCAGGCACTACCTGCAATCAGTCTCCAAAGATTCGGCATTCAAACCTTTAACAAATTTTGAAAGACTGTGTAGGAAGGATACTACTGTTAAGGGCTGATTTCAGAGATATATCTGGGCCTGGTGCGATGAGCGGGTTGTTCCCAACATAGCTATATGATCAAATGTGTAGAAGATTTGAATACAGAGATCGATAGAGAAGACTGGGAGGACATTTGGGAGGTAGCTGCAAAAACGTCAATCTGTACCACTATCAAAGAGAATATTTATAAAATTCTATTTCATTGGTACCTAACCCCAAGCAGGCTGGCCCAGATCTTCCCCGGGTCCCCGGATTTGTGCTGGAGGGGATGCGGACAAAAAGGAGATATGGTTCATATTTGGTGGAGTTGCCCAAAAATTCAGGTATTCTGGGTCATGATACAAACATTGATCAGAGAGTACCTAGGGGTGGAGGTTGAGGTGGAACCGCTGACCATGGTGCTGGCCAAACCAATAGATGAATTAAGAACGGCAGAAAGTAAGATGATAACTCATGTAATGACAGCTGCCCGCTGTGTTATTGCGGCTGCCTGGAAAAAGGTGAATGCGCCTTCTAGGCAGACGGTCCTACGGAGACAAAGGGAAATAAAGATGATGGAGCTCCTCACAGCACAGTTGAGCCAGAAAACTGACAAATTTCACAAAATTTGGGAAATATGGCCAGGAAACTAGGGACCCCATAGAAATAAATACAGAAAGACCAGACAAATGGGCTCGCCCTCCCCACTTCCCCCCCTTCTTTTTCTTCTTTTCTACGTTCTTCTCTTTCCTTTGTTAAGCTCATGAGAGACGCCTACGGAAGCGGCTGCTTCCCTAACACAACCGGAAATAAGAAGACAGACCACACTTATTCAAAAACCGTGTTATAGTAAATATTTTATTTCAGTAATGATGACGAACTGTTAATGCCCTTTGTTGTATGGACAAGTGACACTGTTAAAACATCACATGTATTCCAAGACTATATATTTGTTATGTCTCTCCAAAACAATAAAAAAAAATTGAAACAAAAAAAAAAAAAAAAGGACAGCCCATAACTGCAGTATGTGCCCCATACATAGTTCTCTTTGGGTTTAGAAATTCAGTCTTAAAATATAAGTTGGAAGTATTATTATTATCGTTTATTTATATAGCCCCATTGTATTCCGAAGAGCGGTACAATAGAGGTATAGAAGTTTGAACTTGACATAATCAGCAGAAGTATGACTTGCAATAAAGTTAAAGCAAAGAACTTGCAATAAAATGTAAGAAACCCATTAAAAAACATTCCTACCTAATAAATAATGTGCTTCATAATGTAAGCAATGTGTAGTAGGTTTTAAAAGAAACATTCCAAACAGCACAAAAATATACAATATAGCATTTTGTTAGGGAAGATATATCAATGAAAAGTGATAGTACAGCTCATGTTGCAGTGATCAGAATACAGGAGTATTAAAAAAATCTGTGTAATACGCAGGCATAAGCTTATTGGTATCCATGTTAAAATGGATAGGAAGTAAAGAATGACACACTGCTCATTTGTATGTCATTACCCCTAAACCCTGGCTGCAGTGGAAGCTCTGTTTGCTAAGTTATAATTGGGACAGACAGGGTTGCAGAACTGTCTGAGACAGTCAAATGCACCACAAGTAGTATTTTTATTTACTGTACATATGGATTATAAAACAATTTTTGGAAAAAGTCCAATGAAGGCCATTTTGAAGACGTTAAATGTATAATGTTATATTATTGTATCTCTACTAGGGAATATATTATTAATCATATATTAATAAACTATGTGAAAAGAATGGGAAAAAAATATTTTGTTTAAAAAAAAAAAGAATTTGGATCTGGTAGTGGAACAGCGTTTTTCACATTATTATTAATGTTGTACAGAGTTATGTATATTACATAAACAGTTACATATAAATAAGGACAAACATGCACAAACAGATACAAAGAGGTAATGAGGGCCCTGGTCTTGAAAGCTTATAGTCTAGAGGGAATGAGGGACAATGTTGAAACAAGAAGGTAAGGTGGCTGCTCATTGCAGAATAAGGTGTGGCTCAAGTTATAATATAGCCCAGTCTGACAGTTGAAGCTATTAACGTTTTGGGGGGAGGAATGTTACGTAGGGTGGAATTTGGTCCAGCCACACAGCTGGTCCCAATGGGGGGGAGGGGCAGAGGAGTTGAATTTAAGAGGTATGGCAAGTAGTCTTCTTTGAAAAGGTATGTAATGTGTTTGTTCCCTAACTCTGTTTTGCACAACTAAGAGAAGCAAATAAACATAGTTATGGAATGACTCATGTATGATTCACAATGATCTCGAAACTATGTGGTTATCTTGTCTGTATCAGGTTGCTATTAACCCAGTGAGTTCTTGGATATTGCTACACAGCTCTAAAGAGCTCTAAAGACCTCCTGGAGGTTTTATAAATGATACTCATGTAGCCCCCTGTAAACAGCACAGGCTATACAGTACCTATCTCCCTTCTACTGTGGTAAGTCCTGTTAAGATCAGGCACCAGTAATCATCATGGGTTTTCCCCCTTCATAGCCCTGCCCTGAGTGGTAGACGCAGGACTGGACTCTGCTGCAGGCGGGAGCAAGAGGGGAGGTTCTGCTGACATCACAAGAGGTGGGGTTAGCTCGATATTTAGCAGCCAACTCCTGTGAGTAGTGTAGTCTGCCGTTAGTCTGCCGGAGTAGTAGTATGCCGAGAGTCTGCAGTGGAACATGTCTGAGTAGTGAGTCCTGCGGATCGGTCCAAGGAGTTGGAGGAGACCGAGGTCTCACCTGCGCAGCCGTGCAGTAGCAGAGAGAGGAGCGGAGAGAATCAGGCCCTTTAGTAGAGCTGATAGCGTTATAGACCTGGTGGACCAATGCCCCTCACCCCCCTGCCTGGGGTGATGGGGAGAATCCAAGCCCCACCGCGAGGATAACCTCGGGGGTGGGCCACGGGATATTGAAGCCCTAGCCCAGACCATCCTGTCGGAGGAGAGACTTGGAGGGAAGGAGAGGAGGAATTATCTGTGTGGAAGGAGAGCGGCGTAATTAGCAAGCCTTTGCTGTTGTTGTTGCGGCTGCTGGAAGCCATTACCGTAGGGAGTTGTGGATCTGCCAATAAAGAGACTATCCTTTGTACCAAAGACTGTGTGTGAATTGGAAGCTATTACCCTGGGACCGAAGGGGTTCTTCTATACAGGTCCTGTCCCATATTCCTGGGAGTATAGAAGATGGAGGCGCTGCACCACTAAGAGATCATGGAGGCTACCACCCCAGAAGCCCGGTCCTGGCTCCCCAATAACATCGCGGGAAGCTCAGGCTCTCCTGTTCCTCACAGGTATGCACCACACCGCATGTAATCTGCCCTCATGCACCCTAGACACCACAGCAGAGTCTGGGGGAAAGGGGGAAGCAGGGTTACATTTGGAGGCACTGCTGAGAGATATGTCAGAACAGGGTCGGCAAGGCGGAACGGGCAGAGTGAGATGCACTCTCCGTGCAAGTGTTGGAGAAGGATGGGTGCAATTGCATATGCCGAGGGTAGTCAGAAGAGCGTGACCGCAGTGGAGGTACCAGAGCGAGACTACTTCGTACCTATACCCACTGGTTGTATCGCCGAAGAACCAGGTGACTCCCTAGCGGAGGAACCGATCGTGATTCCTCGCAGGAAGAGGTTGGCGTGACATCTGTGGCGATGCGCCTACCGGCGAACCACCCCAAAGGCATCAAGAGAGAGCAGACAAGTCCGGAAACCATCCGACGGCGAGTGCTGGTGCGGCCGGAGGCCCGTAAGAGTCCCACCACCGTGGTGACTCCCAGTGCGACAGAGACAGAGACCGAGACGATCCTAGACGAGCCCGATGTCGTCAAAAAGCAGCGGAGCGGTAAGGAGACTCCACCACCCCCTTACTCCCGCCAGGCACAGACCGCAACCTTGGCGAACGAGAAAGAGAGGCTTGAGGCCTACTTGTTCGACCGTGTACCGGATGCTCCGCCACCGCCCCTGCAGGTCCTCGACGCACTTCCGGTGCATGACCACGGAGCGGGTGGAGATTCTGCAGGCGATCCTGATGACGTCGTTTCCGGTTCCACCGGAAAGAGAAGGCCTGGAGGAGTGTTCTCCTCTCGAAGCATAGACTCAGCCTACAATGATGTAGTAGACCATTGGTGGGCGGCTGGCTCTTTCACTCCGCAGGAGGTGGAGGATGAGTTAGATCACCGGTTTAGGGAGATAGAAGAGAAACTGATTGTACCTCGAGGCCCCAGTATTCTGTACGATGAGGTAGCTCCAGAAGAGCCTGTGTTTTGGGTACTGCCGAGCAGGGCAGGGCACCACAAACTCACCAAACTAAGTCGAGCTGACCGGGCCATAGTCGCTAGATACCGGCAGTCCCACGGGTATGAGTATCCCTATGTGCCTGAGCCTATCATGAGGGAAATTGAAGAGAACCGAGACAGTTGGCTTAGGGAGGCAGTCCAGGAATACCTTCGGACCAAGTTCGGTCAGGGAGGGTATCACAATGAGGATAAGATTAGTGAATTAGTACGCATATGGAGCATCGGTAGGTGTATATACATGCACGGTGTTACATACAGGCCTGAGCATGGGCCGGTCCAATCGTTCGCTGTGACCGTCACGGATCATAATGGACGGCGGGTAAGAAAGCCTGATCCAAAGCACTATCTGTAGGGTTCTCCATGTTGTGAGTACCCTGTTGTACTTGTACTAACTACCTCATTATGCCATGTATTATGACAATGTTATGTGTGCTGTTTCCCAGGTGGTTCGCTGCAGGATGGGTCTGCTAAAACTAGGTCCAAGTGGGGACCATTGGATTCCACCATAGGGAGAGTGTAGCCCCCTGTAAACAGCACAAGCTATACCTATCTCCCTTCTACTGTGGTAAGTCCTGTTAAGATCAGGCACCAGTAATCATCATGGGTTTTCCCCCTTCATAGCCCTGCCCTGAGTGGTAGACGCAGGCCTGGACTCTGCTGCAGGCGTGAGCAGGAGGGGAGGTTCTGCTGACATCACAAGAGGTGGGGCTAGCTCGATATTTAGCAGCCAACTCCTGTGAGTAGCGTAGTCTGCCATTAGTCTGCCGGAGTAGTAGTATGCCGAGAGTCTGCAGTGGGACATGTCTGAGTAGTGAGTCCTGCGGATCGGTCCAAGGAGTTGGAGGAGACCGAGGTCTCACCTGCGCAGCCATGCAGTAGCAGAGAGAGGAGTGGAGAGACTCAGCCCCTTTAGTAGAGCTGATAGCGTTATAGACCTGGTGGACCAATGCCCCTCACCCCCCTGCCTGGGGTGATGGGGAGAATCCAAGCCCCACCGCGAGGATAACCTCGGGGGTGGGCCACGGGGTATTGAAGCCCTAGCCCAGACCATCCTGTTGGAGGAGAGACTTGGAGGGAAGGAGAGGAGGAATTATCTGTGTGGAAGGAGAGCGGCGTAATTAGCAAGCCTTTGCTGTTGTTGTTGCGGCTGCTGGAAGCCACTACCGTTGGGAGTTGTGGAACTGCCAATAAAGAGACTATCCTTTGTACCAAAGACTGTGTGTGAATTGGAAGCTATTACCCTGGGACCGAAGGTGTTCTTCTATACAGGTCTTGTCCCATATTCCTGGGAGTATAGAAGATGGAGGCGCTGCACCACTAAGAGATCATGGAGGCTACCACCCCAGAAGCCCGGTCCTGGCTCCCCAATAACATCGCGGGAAGCTCAGGCCCTCCTGTTCCTCAAAGGTATGCACCACACCGCATGTAATCTGCCCTCATGCACCCTAGACACCACAGCAGAGTCTGGGGGAAGGGGGGAAGCAGGGTTACACTCATTTCATACACAATAGCTAAAGAAAGTTAAAATTGTATTTGATATTAATTGCTTTCTTATCCTTTTAGCTGCTCTAGTGGCAGGTAGAGATGGGAACATTTTTTTTTTTTTGCGGATTTGGATCCGGAGCGGATCGGCAGGTTCCTTGTTGGGCAACGGGTTTCAGCCGATCAAGCTCAAAAAGGGCGATTCTCAGTTTGCTAATTTTTTATTATTATTACAAATATACTCTGCGGATTCCGCAATCCGTGGACGGTCCGCCAACGGACTGCTGAATCCGCAGATTGAATCCTACAAATATATCCGCGAATTGTATCCATGGGCGGTTTTTGATGAATTTGCACGGATTAAAACCGACCAAATCCGTTTGCGGATTTTACACCGCAAAACGAATTTTGGGTTGAAATTGCGGGGAAAAAATCTGGTAAACGGATTTGGTCGGATTCGCTTATCTCTAGTGGCTGGCCACATGTTGTTCTGTGGATTGCTCTAGCAGCTAACATAGCTGTGAAGGTACAGTAAATACCGAATTGCATAGGATTTGCTGATAAGACCCAAACAAAAAATATAATTGAAAAAGAAACAATATCAGTAAGGGCCTATTGAAATCTACAAGGCCACCAATGCTAAACTGCGGTGGACTTAATAAGCCTAAGCAACAGGAGTACATTTATATGATTCCAATTATTAAATAGTTAAAGAGGTACCGTATTTCAAGCTGGCAATTTGTGTGCGTTTTTTTTTTAACATAGGATTGATGCAGGGGAACTGAGCTGGACCTCATTAATTTCAGCTTCGTGGATTCCCTGTTTCCAGAGATACTTACCTCGGTAGGGGGTGCTGGTAGCCGCTCGGCTTGGTGGCGTTTCAAAGCTCCCATGCCCTGCGGGCCAAAAGTCAGCCGCAACATCATCAGATTAGGCTTCCTATTGTCCCGCATGATGCAGGAGCTGTAAACTTTACTGAGATGCCGGCACCCCCTTCGGAGGTCTGTATTTCTGAAATTATTTATGTTTATGTATGATCAATGCTGGAAGACTAAGAAAAGGGAAAAAACATGTATATCTAAATCAGTGGTTTTCAACTCTTTTTGGTTAAAGAACCCTAGAATTAGATTGTGACATTCTGGGGAAACCCAACCCACTCCCCTCTCCCCCTCCCCCCTCCATCTCTCTTCTCTCTCCCCTGTCTCACTTTACTCCCCGACACCCTGTTTCTTTTCTCCACCCCCCTCCCCTCTTTCACACTCCTCTTTATGCTCTCCCCCCTTTCGCTCCCTCTTCCCTCCCCCTCTTCTCCCCTTACACCCTCACCATCTCTTACACACACACACACACACACACACACACACACACACACACACACACACACACACACACACACACACACACACACACATACACTTCCCAAGAAGATGTAAATATATGTCTGTCTGATTGAAAAAAAAAATTTAACAAACACCCACCAATCACTTCTATTTACACTATTAAATAAATCCAAGTTATTAATGCAATGGACAAGTGCAGAGATCTATTGGTTTGTGAGTTTCCCCCTCCTTGTTACTGCTCAGAGTGTGCTTGCCGGGGCCGTGCTATAGATAGCAGCGCTGCGCTGTGGTAGGGGACTGCCAGGGTGTGCGGGAAAAATCCCTGCAGTCAAAACAGCAGAGATGGTGCACGCGCACACTCTCTCTTACCTTAGGGCCTGCGGTGCTGCACCGGTCCGCAGCTCCCTCCTCCTGTCGGCCGGAAGTTGAACTCAACTTCCGGCGCCAACAAAAGGAAGGATTGCAAGTGACTGGGCGGCTGCAGCTGCTGTGCTGGGGAGCCAATGGGCAACTGCAACGTGGGGGGTCACTGTTCCACTGCTCCGCCGGGCCTTGGACACTGGGAGAGTTGTCCCTGCACTTTCTCCCTGGCGGCCACGGAATGCTTGAGGGATGCATTCCGCAAAACCCTGGTTCACTGATATAAACTGTAACAAATAATTAAACCTTAAATAAGCATTTGTGCTAGAATAAAATTATCTTGGTAATTACAGTTTTCTATAATTATATAATAATCACTATATTACATTTCTAGTTGAGCCAAAAAACAAAGTGTGAGCACTCAGTTTCCTTGAGTTACCCCTCAAATATAGCCCTGTGTACAGTATGAATGACTGATAAACCCTGGCTGTCATTTGTCAAGAAGGCTAGTACACTACTAACTTACTAGTTGATGTTGGTTGGGTGGTAGAACAGAAACCAATGTTAATATAAAGCTAATAGGAGTTCAATTTTAGGCAGGATGATTGCCAGCGAGATAAGTTGATTCCGTTGACTTCTTTACTACTTCCGCAAATATTTTTTTCATTTTTGGCATTTGTTCTTATTGAACAATATATTTTTTATTGAAGAATATAAACATAAAAACTGGATTAGTTCAAGTTATCCTAACAAGTGCTGTTAAAAGTGATTTTGGACCATGGAAACCACTTGAACACTTGAAAGCCTTATTCAACATGATTTAGTAAAAGTCACTGATAACACACAGCAAGTATAAATTTCACAGTGTACTTAATGTTTAGTGGCACTTTTAATGTCAAGTGGCACATCTGTCTGAGAGAGATGGTAATTATGACACTAAAAATCCTGGTCTAATTTTCTGCAGCTGGTATTAAAAGACAATGACAGTTTGGAATAAACATTTATTTTGCATAAAGCATAACATGAAAAATGCATACCTGAGAAAATCATATGCAGTATATCTGAAACAAATTCACTTTATTGAGACCTGTCAATATCTATTTTTAGTTTCAAAATAGAAAACGAAAGCATCATTTCATAAAATAGCATTCAATTGGGATTTTAAGTGGAAATATGCATTGGTTGTTATATACCCCAATCACATAATGATAACATTGAGTAAACATTGGGCAAGCAATAGCACCAGATTAATAGATTTGATGAAGGTTATGAGACCTATAGGGGGACCAACAGTTGACTTTTTTGTATAGATGAAGTTATAGTGTAGAGAGTTTTCAACCCCTCATAGGTTTTTTGTTTTTCAAGTGTACTGGAGCAGCACAGTTGTAAGGAAGTATATACAGTCATGTGAAAAAGAAAGTACACCCTCTTTGAATTCCATGGTTTTACATATCAGGACATAATAAAAATCATCTGTTCCTTATGTAACGGGGTTCTCCCCCTTCCCCCCCCCCCCCCCAATCGCAGATTGGCCCCTCTAGGGAAATACTACTTTGGTTACACATGGCTATAGTGTGGTGCACCTGCTGGCTTACAGGGCTCCTGAGTCTCCCGCTTGATGGTATTAAGGGGAATAGCATCAGGACTGGCTTGTGAGGTAATGTTGAGTCATACTCACTCATGGTACAGCGCCTCCATTTCTTCCAGACCCCCAGCGCAGCAGGGAGGAGTCGCTGAAAGAGAAGCTCTATGTGCACCTTCTTCGTTAGTGACTCCACACACAAGACAGAAGCGATATATTTCTTTGGCATTCTTTATTAACAGCAGACATGGACAGTCGCCCATCATAGTGGCTTGGTCGTCTAGTCACTCATTCTCAGGTTGCCAACCCAAAGGAAGTCCCTGACCTTACACTCCCAGGCAAGGGCCCCCGAAAGCAGGTCTAACTCTTCCCCTACTCCCTAATGAAGTAGGAGGTATAGTCTTCCACACCACTCCCTGAAGGGAGGGCCACAAACACTGCCAGAGCCCTGACAGGTTGCTGGATAGATTCACCTCACTCAGATGGTGAGGCACACACACTAAATTCAGAAGTGCTGCATATTATATAGCTTCAGTAGGCACCACCCCTGTGTCACTGTTAGTGGACACAGAGATGTCACTTCCTTCACTAAATAATAGACAGCATATGAAGGGAGGGCGAACACCATGATTACTCCTGGCAAACCTGCCCTTTTAACAGGGATTATATTGCACAGGAGGAGAAAGGCATGTAACTCCAAAATTACACAGGGCTACACTTAGCAGGTCTTAAAATTAGGTACATACAACCTCAGATGAACAACAACACATTACATATTATGACAAAAAAGGGGAAGGGGGGTGAAGGATGGACTGGGCACTTTCCAAAAAGTGATAATTAAATAGTGTTATAAGTAAAACATATGAAGTGAAAAATACACTAAATCTAATAAACCTTACACCAAACAGTGAGTAAATAATAAAAGTGTATATATAGCAGCTCAACTTCCTCTGATGGGATAGTTCCAAATCCCAGGATACGGAGTTTTCTTTTCTTGGAGGTGAGGAGGAGCACAAGATGATTCAGTGGTATATGTAAAAGAAAATAAACATATATAGTACAGACTGTACTGACTAATAATGTCACCCTGTAGTCTGTAAGAATAGAACTCACAAAATACGTCGTACAATATCACATGTCAGAGATCCATCTCTCTCTGACTGGAGCCCTTTCAACCGCAAATGCCAGGATATCCCTCAGTGGGTAAGTGTAGTATATATGCAAAAAAAGGAAACCACAATAGTGCATACTATTCAACCAGGTATATTAAAAATCATCACGAGTAGATTAAACTCACATTTTCCAAAAAATAATCAGGTATGGGAGAGAACCGCCGATTAGTCTGAAGGACCCCGTCTGCAAGCAGCTTTCCAGCGTCTCACTTGCTCCTCACTGTTGGCTTCCGCGTACGTCACTGCCGTCGCGTCACTTCCGCGGTTGCGTCACAGCTGAGGGCGGAAGTTCAATCTGTGTCTGGTATCAGCTCTGATCTTGCCAGTCCCTCAGATTTTTGGTTCACAGCGTTAACTCTACGCGTTTCGCTAATTGCTTCGCACAACTCCTGACGAAGTTGGATGACTGCTCCTTTTTGCTACCTTCATGTGAGTAGCCATTTGTGAGCCTGTCTCATTATTATCACATTATTTCACGACATTTCTATACTATGTGATGTATTTTTATTTTACATGGCTGCAAGCTGCTCTCCTCTGGTCTTTTTTTGGAAGAATTCTACATGCAAGACTTTTGAAACAGTCTCTTACCAAGGGTTGAGTGTGTCTGTTAAGCCTCTTATATTCTTAGCACCTTAGTTCACTGAATTTTGTCACTTATTTTGTCATTATATTTTGGCACCATATATATATTTGGGCACTTATAATTTTATGCACTTTAGTGGGTTTGTTAGAGCGCTATCAAGCACCTTTTCTGTCCTATGTACCCAGCATGTACCTGGGTGTACCTGGGTCTTTTTGGCCACTGGTTTGTGTTAGAATAGTCGCAGTCTCTGCTGTAATTTGACAATTATTGACTAAATCCGACAGCGAGCATCCTGCTTGTGAAAAGTGTTGTTTTACAGTTCTTGTGATGATATCTGATATGGTGAACCTGTGGTGATTTGTAACAGGAAGTTATCCCTGTTTAAATTAAGCAGCCTCAGAGCTCTGAGAATCCAGCAGAGACATAGTTAATTGCAGCCACAATTAACTAGTCTCCACCTGGACTAATGAGCTCTGTAAAAAGTCTCAGGAGAGAGATTCCTTAGCTCACATTTGGGCTGCCATAAGGAGAAGGAGGACTGCAGAGATTTTCCTCAGCACACAAGGTGCTGCAATGAGGAGAGAGTCTTGAAGCACAAAGGACTGAGTGTTGACAGCAAGACATGAGTGGACAAGACCTCTATACCTGGACACTGACATTTCCATAGCACACAAGGGTGCTGACCAAGGAGAGCAGAGAGGCCTTCCCCTACAGCTATAACAACAGAAACAGATAAGAGACTTTCTTGTTCGACGTGTGTGTGTGTGTGTGTGTGTGTGTGTGTGTGTGTGTGTGTGTGTGTGTGTGTGTGTGTGTGTGTGTGTGTGTGTGTGTGTGTGTGTGTGTGTGTGTGTGTGTGTGTGTGTGTGTGTTTGTGTGTGTGTGGTTATTCTCCAAAGTGGAGTGGGCCTTAATTTTGTTTCTTTTTGTATATTTTGCCTTGTAAAAGAAACAGGCGCAATAAAACCAGGATTTAATTTCACCCTAATCGGTCCATTAAATGTACCTCTGCCCACATCTCTTACGTATGTTGTCAGAAGTTGGGATGAGAGGTGTCCCTTGCATTTAAAAGGGGCACTAGAAACTGGACTGCCTGTGATTTTTTTGTGCTTTTGCCTGCATACAGTTCCTGCAAACAGCCTGATCACGTGCAGCAGTGAAAAGAATTAAAGGGCTACACATCCAGGCAGGAAAGTTACAGAGGACTGTGACAGGCGGTGACCCACACAAGGGACTGATGCTGTGACCAGAGTCTACCCCACCACTTGTGAAAGAAAAAACAACCCATGGGATTTTAAAATGGCCACCCAGCTGAAGTCAAATACAGACTCGGCAAGAATGGGGACGAAAATATGTTCCTGGTGTAAAGAGCCCAGCCACACAGAGCAGTGTCCCTTTAGGCCTTATTCCGATGATGAGGATGATGCCTATGTGGCCCCAGAAAAAGGGCAGCAGCCAGAGGAATATTTTTTTCAACGTGCCAATGAACTGCAGCAGCAAGCAATGCGCTGTGGTCCCAAGGAAAATGCAGAAGTTTTTCTTAGCAAGTGCACATCCAGTATCACTAATGAGAAAGAATATGTGCACAGTACTGCTGATGTCTCAGAATCTGCAAAAGTAAGGATTAAGAAAAAGTCTACAGAGATGCCTGTGAGAGCTACGAACTCTGCAAGCAAAGTCTGCCCACCTGAAGGACTACCAGCTGGGTTTCTAGCAAATACAGTGAAAACAGTTGCAATAGTGCCTCCTGAGGTCAGTAAGAAAAATAAACCTGATACCACCAAAATGGAGGACAAATGTGGCGTTCCTGTAATGAACCCTACGCCACAGAAGAGTGGCCTTTCCGGTCCTATGAGGATACAGATAAGGATGAAGATATATCCCACAAAACACCCCATGGATGGTGGAGGTGCCTGAACTCAGTACGCACCGAAAAGATCACTCTCTATCATGGCGAATGTGATCAGTAGGAGCAATAGAGGGAGCAGCAGATCACTGAATATCTATGCCAGTTAACGCAACTGCAAGAAAAGCATGGCGGATACAGTGAAACTGCTGAAGTTTCAAATAAGACGGAGAACCCAGTATCCCTGATGGAACGAAGTCGTCCAAAACAAAAAGACGGAAAAAGAAAAGCGGTTCTTCATTTACGTGGAAGGAACAGACAAGTCCCCAGATCTCGCGGAGAAAAAAGGGGGTCCGAGATGTCCTGCAGCCTACAGAAAAAGGAGGATTCATCACGCGGATAACAGAATATCCAGAGGGCCCAAGGCAGAAGTCGTGTAACACAAAGAAGTGTCTGTCCGGTGCCGACAGTGAGGAACCCTTAACCAACCATGCTAGGGAAGTGGAACCAGAACCAGTGGAGTGACAATCCCTTGAGCAGCCCTGAAGAAGCTGTCGTTGTTTGCAAACTCACAAACACAGGTCGTAGATAATGAGACGTTTATTGCATAGTACAGCACAGAGTATGATCATACACATTCAAAAGTCAAATGAGACTCTCTGCTAGGGGAGGGCCCAAGCAAACTTTATATACACTTTAGATTTCTTTGTTTAAAATAGGTTACTAGGCAGATTATAATAACCACTCCTTAATTCTTAAACCAATCATCATTAAAACCTGGCTAAAACTAGATTAAAACAACTCTCTATAGAAATCAGGTACTTCTTGATACCAGGAATGTGGGCGTGACTTCAGGCACAGTCGTAAATCTACTGTGAGCGAATCTCTCACACCACACAGACACATTCTTACACATAAAATGAACACTAACAGAACATAACAGAACAGAGAAAATGGAAACAGAACATCGCCTTCAATCCTTCTCCAGAGACCCCCCCCCCCAGTCCATTTCAGTAATATCAACAGTATATTAATTTCAGTAATATTACTTCATCAATGCACTACAAGCTGCCAGGCATAACTGTGATCTGCTCCGTGAAGAATTGAAAATGGAGAGAGAAAATAATGCTGAGCTACAGAAGACTGTGCTCGCAATTTACTGTGTGGCCAAGACCGAAATGGAGGATATAAGGATGGATCTAGATACTGCGAACACTACTATTACCGCAATGGATGAAAAGCAGAGCAAGTCTAACCGAATGATTGCCCACATCTCTTACATTCTTACAAATTCTCAAAAGTGCCTGTTGTGTTTCGAAAGCTCTATACACAATGACTTCATGTACGGTATGATGATGTTGGTCCACAAAAAGTTACCACAACCTACATCGAATCTACTTTTCTCCAGGGCCAATATGGCTACTAGAACTTTGAACTACACCAGATTTATAAAATAAAGAAATTGTATTTAAAATAATGGGGTTTTTCTATATACATATTTTAGTATACTTGCACAAGTTTTGAAACCAAAAGGCATAATCTGCATTGTTTTCATGAAAAATAAAAGCATAATATCACAGTACAGTATAATATCTGTATGTTATATTTACAGTATAGGCCAGTTGTCAAAAATGATCTGTTTAACTAAATAATAATTTATTCTTTGTTTTACTCTGTGCCCAGGACATACTTGAAAACGAGAGGTAACTCTCAATGTATTACTTCCTGGTAAAATATTTTATAAATAAAATAATAAATAAATAAATAAATGGATTGCATTATTTTTGCACTGCGGGTTTTACCAGTAATAAGAGGGGTTAACATGTTGTACTTATAATGGCCTCTTTAAAATGTAAAGACAATGGCATAATGTTGGTTCCAACCGGCAGCTTCTTATTTGTAATGCCAAGTTAATATGTTGCAAAATCATTAAAGGAAAAATGTGTCACATTGTTTGAGAAGCCTGGATCCCTCATGAAACTATTTAGAAATAACATAGGCATGTGGTAAGCAAAGGCAACACTTCCTATTGGCAGAAATGTCTCATTAATGTCTGGGTGAGTACAATGAAACAGTAGGAGCTGCAACTGAAGCCAACAAAATTGAAACTCGCATTAACACTGCCTCTGTCTATCCCGTATGTTGTACTTTAGTCAAAGAAATTACTGTTCCCATTTCTCAGATACTTTCCTTGGTCTGTAGAATAGAATTCATTCCTAATGTACAAACTGGACTCAGAGTAGTACAGTATATGCAAAAACTATGACAATGCTTAAAGATGACCCTGTGTTTAAATGTAGTAACAAAGGAGGGAGAGGGAGTAGGCGGATGATACCTTTTATTGGACCAACAAGTAGTTGATATGTTACAAGCTTTTGAACCTCTCATGATTCTTCAGCAGGAAGGGAGCCGTTTCCTATGACTCCCTTTTTTATATATAGTTGGGAAGCAGGGGGTCTCGGAAGCTGAACCGCGTTTATTTCAGCTCCGTGGACAATCTAGTTCCCGACATACTTACCTGGAAAGGTGCTACTAGTTAATTCTCGGTTATTCCAATAAGAAGTTGCAACATCATCTTCCTATTCCCCAAAGAACGCGGCAGTTTAAAACACCACCACATTGTTTCCCCTAGAGGGGATGCAACCGGTGGTGCTTTTCCCGGTAAGTATCTTGGAAACCAGGGGTCCCCGTAGCTGAAATTAACATGGTTAAGCTTCGGAGACCAGATAATAGAGAGGAGTGCTGCACACCTTAAAAGAGAAAAATGATACAATTACCGGTGCTCCAATGTTAGAACGAAAGCCTGCAGTCAGTCCTGAGTACATAGAGGAAGGAACAGAGGGCACAGCGGATTTTGCAAATTCAAACTCATTTATTGAGCCAACACAACTTTTCGACCGTGGAGGTCTTTTTCAAGTGACAATGGCATTGAATTTGCAAAATCCGCTGTGCCCTCTGTTCTTTCCTCTAAGCTTTGGAGACCCCATGCATCCTATCTATGTAAAAATAAAAAATGAGCAGGCGGATCTGCTCCATTCATATGCAGCAAGGTTATGGATAATCAGTAAATCTCATATCCAACTTGGGGTACATTATTATTATACTTTATTCGTAGAGCGCCAACATATTTAAGAATGTGGTACAGTGGAGTAAAGAGTGACATCAATTACTTAAACTGAATGACAGACAAGCACAAACAGGTACAGAAGGTAATGAGATCTCTGCTCCTGAGATGTTACAATCTAGAGGGAATAAGGGGCAATTTTGAAACAAAAGGGTAAAGTGGCTGCTCATTTTTGGGGTGGAGTATGCCTCAGGATTGGGTATGGTCCAGCTGCACCCCTGGATCCATTAAGGTTTGGGGTGTGGATGTTGGGATGTGTTACATAGCATAGAGTTTGGTCCAGCCTCACAGCTGGTACCAATAGGGTTTGTGGGTGGATGCCAGATGGGCTTCCTTAAAATGGTGAGTTGTCAGAGGAAATTTGAATGTCTCAAAGCTGGGGGAAACTCTGATGGTACATGGTAGGGAATCCCAGAGAGAGACAGCAGCACGGGAGAAGTCTTGTAGACGGGAGTGAGAGGTGGTAATAAGGTAGGAGAGGTGAATGTCATGGGCAGAACATAGGGAGCGTTTAGGGATATATTTGGGAATGAAGGAGATGTAAGGGGGGACAGCATCGTTGAGAGCTTTGTATTTCAGAACTAGGTTTTTAAATTTAATTCTAGAGGATAATGGAAGCTAGTGTAGGGATTTGCATAGTGGGTTAGCAGAAGAGGAGCAGTGATTGAGATGGATGAATCTGGCAGCAACATTTTGGATTGATTGAAGTTGGGTCAGACGGACAAGGAGAATGCCAACTGGGATAAGTTAAACCTATAATGAAGGTATATACGTGGTACACCAATGCTTAAAGATATAAATAATAATTTAAAAAATCCTCCTTGGTGCTCACCCTCTGTTGACCCCGGCGTCTCAAGGCCTACAGGTTTATGGTCTGAGGAAGGGACAGGATTGTCCTGAAACATTACTGCTTTGTTATTGCTCTGATGTACTAAATACAGCAGAAGTTTTTTGAACTCCGTTTAAAGTCTCCTGTGTGCTACCTCTATCTCCAATTTCTATTACAGTTAAACCTGCAACCACATCAAGGTAGACCCGTTCAGCAGGTTCATACACTACCAAATGTATACTGTGTCCTTTGGATTTCCTCCACTGCATAGAAAATTATATAGTCAATAGCATGAGATGCGTGAAATGTATGTGATGCCTAAGGGGTTAACATTTAGAAGCGTTATATGTGCTACTATATGTGTGTGCTACAGTGCAGTTACTAACAGAAAGGCTACACAAATTATCCGTACATATCAGAAGAAAAATATATAAAATCATTTGTCATGTTATAAATATATAATACTGTAGGTTTTATTGTGAGCTCACTACAATAATGTTTTATTTCTAATTGTAAATTGTTGAGAGGTACAGTATGTGTCCCCTGCTCTTAGCCTGAGCTCACACATACCACCCCTATTTAATCAGCAGGTCTGAGCACACACATGTAATTGTAGTAGTCATTGAGAGATTTCTTCCCCCAGGAGAAAGGTGGAGATAACATTTGCTGTAGCTATAAGCAGGAAGTATATTTTGTTCTTGCACTTTATTATTTTTTTCACAAATTTTCGGGGCACTTCTGTATACCTGTTAATATTAGTAAAAAATTATAACTTCAAATAAATAGTGGGTTAAATTGAATTAATAAAGTCCCATTTACATAAAATGGATCTAATTATAATTTTTTTATTTTAAATCATCATTCGCATCATTAAGGTCTTAAACACATCTCTGACATTTGTTTAATGTGTTTATTGTTCATACCATGTCTTTAACTTTACACTGCACCTTCTGTCCAATATTCTCTTATTACAGTATATAGATATTGTGTACATTTGCATGTCATTTCCCAGAATCCCTAGCTGCAGTAGAAGCATAGTATGCTAAGAGATAATGGCAAAAAGCAGGGTTGCAGACCTGTAAATGTGCTCAAAAGTGATATGTTTATTTGATATACAGGCAGTCCTCGCTTTTCCGACAGAATGCGTCCTGCCAGGGCTGCCAACAGGGGGGGAGAAAGGGTAGTGGCATCACGGGCCCCGTGGGTCTGGGGACCCCGGCCGTCAGGTCCCCTGCGCAGCCGGGCACAACTTAATTTAAAAAAAACACGGCGCCGGGTCTCCCTGTTGGCAGCTCTGGAAGTAGGTTGGGTTAAGATTCCGGCAATGTCCAACCTTTTTTTTAAACAAATCTATTGTATCTGCCATCACAGTCTCCATGGGTAATGAATTCCACATTTTAACTGCCCTTACTGTAAAGAACCCTTTCCTTTGTTGCTGGTGAAATTTCCTTTCCTCCAACCTTAAGGGATGGCCCGAGTCCTTTGTACTGCCCGTGGGATGAATAGTTCTTTTGAAAGCTCCTTGTATTGTCCCTGAATATATTTGTATATAGTTATCATATCCCCTCTTAGACGCCTCTTTTCTAATGTAAATAAATCTAATTTAGCTAGCCTCTCCTCATAAGTTAGAATGTCCATCCCCTTTATTAATTTGGTGGCTCTTCTCTGCACTCTCTCTAGTTCCATAATGTATTTTCTTAGGATTGGTGCCCAAAATTGTACTCCATATTCAAGGTGTGGTCTTACTAATGCTTTGTAAAGGGGCATAATTATGTTTACTTCCCTTCCATCCATTGCCCGTTTGATGCAAGATAAGATCTTGTTTGCCTTTGCAGCTACTGCATGACATTGGGCACTATTGCTAAGCCTGCTGTCTATAAGCACTCCTAAATCCTTCTACATCAAGGATTCCCCCAATATATCTCAATTTAATTTGTAAGTCGCCTTTTTATTCTTGTATCCCAAATGCATAACCATACATTTATCTGTATTAAACCTCATCTGCCATTTACCTGCCCACGTTTCCTGTCTCTCCAAGTCCTTCTGAAGAGAAATTACATCCCGCTCTGATTCTATTACCTTACACAATTTAGTATCATCAGCAAAGATGGAGACTTTGCTCTCGATCCCAACCTCAAGGTCATTAATAAACAAGTTAAAAAGCAGGGGTCCCAGTATCGATCCCTGAGGTACTCCACTCACGACTTTAGCCCAACCTGAAAAAGTTCTATTTATGACAACCCTCTGTCTGTCTGTCCTTTAACCAGTTTTCAATCCAGGTGCATATATTATTACTGAGTCCAACTTTCTTTATTTTGTACACCAACCTCTTGTGTGAAACCGTATCAAAAGCCTTTGCAAAATCTAGTAGACCACATCAACGGCATTACCCTGGTCTAGATTCCTACTTACCTCCTCAGAGAAACAAATAAGGTTAGTTTGGCAAGATCTATCCTTCATAAATCCATGCTGACTATTACTAATAATTTTATTTTCCATTAGGTATTCCTGAATATTATCCCGTATTAAACCTTCAAGTAGTTTCCTTACTATTGAAGTCAGGCTTACAGGTCTGTAATTTCCCGGTTGTGATCTAGCTCCCTTTTTAAATATAGGCACCACATCTGCTTTACGCCAATCTTGTGGTACTGAGCCTGTGGAAATGGAGTCCTTGAATATTAAATATAATGGTTTTGCTATTACTAAGCTTAACTCCTTGAGAACTCTTGGATGTATGCCATCGGGGCCAGGTGCCTTATTAACTTTAATTTTTTCAAGTCGCTTATGAACTTCTTCCTCAGTTAACCAATTGTTCATTAATATGGAGGTTGTGGCTTCCTCCTGCGGCACTTCTATTGAACTTGATTTTTCCCTTGTAAACACAGAGGCAAAGAATTTGTTTTATACATCAGCTTTTTCCTTATCTCCAATAGTCTGCCTACCCATCTCACACTGAAAGGGTCCTATATTTTCTTTTCCCATTTTTTTGTTATTAAGGTACTTAAAGAATTTTTTAGGGTTGACCTTACTTTCTATTGCAATCCTTTTTTCACTATCCATTTTTGCTAATTTGATTGCCCTTTTGCAATTTTTGTTACATTCCTTATAATTCTGATACGATGTCTCTGTCCCTTCTGACTTAAAGAATCTAAACGCCTTCATCTTCTTGTCCATTTCCTCCCCTACCTGTTTATTTAGCCACATTGGTTTTGACTTATTTCTTTTATACTTATTACCCAAGGGCATACACTGATAAGTGTGCTTTTCTAACAATGTTTTAAAGACTGGCCATTTATCTTCTACATTTTTCCCTGCAAAAACGTCATCCCATTGTATTACTACTAGATTAGACCTCAGTTTATTAAAATCTGCCTTTCCAAAGTTGAAGGTCTTTGTTGAACCCAAGTAATCTGTTTTTTGATAATTTATTTCAAATGAGACCATGTTATGATCACTGTTACCCAAATGTTCCAGGACTTGAATGTTTGTTATTACTTCTACATTGTTTGATATGACCAAATCCAGAACTGCCCCTCTCCTGGTTGGTTCCTCAATAATTTGGGTCATATAATTGTCTTTAAGCACCCCCAAAAACCTGTTTCCTTTTGTTGTAACGCTAATCTCATTGCCACAGTCTATGTCTGGATAATACATATCTATCTATCTATCTATCTATCTATCTATCTATCTATCTATCTATCTATCTATCTATCTATCTATCTATCTATCTATCTATCTATCTATCTTACTGGGAATGTGTGTATATGTATATGTATGTATGTATGTATGTATGTATGTATTGGGTAAGTGGGGTTTATGTATGCATTTGGGGGGGTGAGGTTGTATATATTTTGGGGTGGGAAGTTTTTTGCATTGGGGTGGGAAGTTTTTTGGTATATATCTTGTGGGGGGAATTGTGTGTTGGGGGGGGACGGAATGAGTGAGCGTGGGGTAATTGACGGAGGGAGAGGAGAGGGGGTAAGTGAGGAAAAGAGGGAGTAAGAGTGAGAAGCAGGGGAGAGAAATACATGCAAGGCGGGAGAGTGAGATGGGGTGAGACAGAAGGGAGAGAAATACTACATGGGATGGGGGGAAAGAGAGGGGGCTCGTGAGGTGTGAAATGGGGGGGGAGGTGGCGGGCAATACCGCCGACACTGGGGGAGGGTCCTGCTTAAAATGTTTGTCCCGGGCCCCACGATTTCTGTTGGCGGCCCTGCGTCCCGCAAACCCGTGTCGGAAACGTTGACAGTCGGAAAACGGGACCCAGGTTAACTGGCGGTGGTTTCCGTCAGATACGCGAAAACGGCAGCGGATAAGGAGTTTTTGGACTGCATTATGCGCCATCAGAAAACACATCTGACGGAAAGCGGAACGTCGGAAAGCGAGGACAACCTGTATAGACAATACCAATCTCTCCAATCTGAGGCTGGCAAAACAATTGTGAGATTTTATCTGCAATTGAATTCCATCTCTAAGTTTACTTGAATATCTTGTGTATATCGCATGGCATTAACATGCCAAAATGAAATTGCCATTAAAAAAGCATGGTTTGGACAAGCGAAGCATTTAATAAATACAAGTTTTGTTGTCCTGAAAGATTCCATCCATGCAATTTAGTGAACAAATATTAAAAAAATAACAGGTAAAGTGATACATGGCTGAATGGGATTTTTGGGCAAATTGGGACAGCTCCATTACGGGATTCTAGACAAACATGTAAAGGGGAAAACAGTTCAGCATATGAAAGTAATGGGTGCTCCAACAGTCCTGGAATATTAACTTCTAATCCATAAGTGAATAACAAAGATGTGGCTCATCTATTGAGTGGGTATACTACTAGGTGAGTGACTCAAATCAAATACTTCATAACCCTCCTGAAGGAAACAGAAACAATGATGGTGGTACTCTCACTTCCCTGCACCTAGAACCAGCTGGATTCTTTGTGGGCGTGTCCAGCCGCAGATTCAGATCCAACAAGAACAAACTATGCAAAAAATGCACATAGCAGCACACTGCCCAGGGAAACAGGTGACTTAAAAATAGAAACATATGTCAAACATGACAAAAAAGAAGGTGTGAACCCTCCTACGCGTTTCACACAACACGGTGCTTTTTTGTCATGTTTGATAGACAATAAATATTTTTCAATTTTTAAGTCACTTGTCTCCCTGGGCAGTGCGCTGCTTTGTGCATTTTTTGCATAGTTTGTTCTTGCAAACATATAAAGGGACACAATAAAACTTATATTTATATTTTTAAAAATGGCTTTATTGTTATTAGTCTGCGTGGTAAACCACAGTACACAAGTACATCAAATATAATATATTTCATATGTCACACACCCTCAACCCTAAAAGATGTAACAAGACATGATGATAAATCAATTGAATGATATATTTACTGCTCATAAATAGAAAAAATACATAAAGGTGAAAAAACTACTGACAAGACTAAACTAAACGGAAAACAGGCATTTTTAAAATGCTTATTTCCTATCAACACTGAGTCCATATATCTAAAAAATAGGGAAAGAAGCTAAGACTGCGTCCCCTGTGCCGCTAACCGCCCTCATGCTTCAGAGTAGTGACGTAACCAACTCTCCAAGCATGAGCGTTCGGCTGTCCGGCAATTTTTTGGTAAGCGCGAGCGGGGGGCTGTGGCCAGGGGTGTTTCTGAGCAGTGACTGGCGCTGATTGCTTGAGGAGGTCATGTGACCCTTGAGCGCACCTCAAACACAATTTTATCTGTCTAGGCAAGCACCTAGCGCCCACAAGCATATGTGCACAGGCGCACGCTTGCCGCGTGAGTGTGGCTGGACAGATTAAAATTGATTGTGCTGACCGCGATAAGCACCAGACGCGGTCAGCGGTAGCGTGGATGCAGCTTAGGAGACATGAGGAGGAACAAAATCCAAAGGCAATGTGCCAAAAATCCAATGAAAATAATAAGGGCCTCATGCAGTAAGGCCCGATAAAATCTTTTCACCAAGTGTGGCGGATAGGTGGGGGATCGGCCTTTTTTTGGCAATTTGCCCTCGCAGTATTCAGTAAGGGCCGAATCCTTCCGATCCCTGCCGAAGCACTGCGAAAGCAAAGCTGCCGATGACCTGTGGCGATACAGCCTGGCTCCCGATAAGGCTCCCGATAAGCCTTTGGTGCCGATAGATGTTTGCAGCTGAGAGAGACAAGCCGCTCTCTCAGCGCAAACATCGGCACCAAAAAAAGTATTTAAAAACAACTTTTACTCATAGTGTACATGTGCAGGGGGTCTTCGGAGCTGAACCGCGTTGGTTTGAGGTCTGGGGACCCCCTGCCCCCCGAGATACAGGCCCCTTTATGAGGTGCCGGTATCCCTCTGCGTTTAAGGTCCCGATCACGTGACCGCGACCTGTAAACAAACCAGAGGGATACCGGCACCCCATAAAGGGGCCTGTATCTCGGGGGGCAGGGGGTCCCCGGACCTCAAACCAACGCGGTTCTGCTCCGGAGACCCACTGCACATGTACAGTATAAATAAAACACACACACATCAATAAAGACTCGTTCCTTACCTTGGCGGCTATGTGCAACGGTAATGAAGCAGCATGAATGTCTTTTTAATTATACTGTACAGTGAGCAGGGGGTCCCCTGAGCTGAACCGCATTGCATTGTGGAGCAGGGACCCCCTGCTTCCCGAGTTACAGGCCCCGGTATGTGTCATCGGGTGGCAGCGTCGCCGCCATGTTTATAGCGTCCCCGCAATAAACATGGCGTCCACACTGTAAACGATGGCCCAAACCGGGGCCTGTAACTCGGGAGGCAGGGGGTCTCTGAGCCACAAATAAATGCGCTTCAGCTCAGGGGGCCTCCTGCTTCCGCACAATATTATTAAAATACATTAATGCTGCTTCATTACCATAGCAGATAGCCGCTAAGGCAATGAAGGGGTTAACGCATAGTAGCATGTTTATTGGGGACAAATGCCCCCAATAAACATAGCAGCAATACACAACATACAGTATAGTAATGGGCAGAATGACTATTATCCACAAATGGATAATAGTGCAGTTGTCCATTTAAAATACATACACAACAATAAAGACATTAAATACATATAGCACTCACCCATGTCCCACTGCCACGATGAAGGCCATCCTCATCTTCATCCTGCCCATGCCCCATCCGCTTCTGCAAAACAAACACAAGAATTACAACATCCAAATTAATGTCCCCTAACCCCTTAATCACCATAGCGGTTATTAACCGCTACAGTTATTAAGGGGTTAAGCCACCATCACCCACATACCCTCCCCCACAAAGCCCCCCAACCACCCTCACCCTATACCCACAGGGGAGTCCTACCAAATACCCTTGGGCCTAATACCCCCTCCCCCAGCACATACAGTACAATAATGTGCCAAATAACTATTATCCACATAGGGATAATACATTATTTGGCCATTATTAAACACATTCAATACCGTTAAAATGTAAAGAAAATTGTACTAACCTCATCAATAAGAAGTCTCCGTCGCCAGCATCATCCTTGGGGTCCGTTGCCAACATTTTAAATAGCCACAACATTTGAATATCATTAACATAACACTGAACCCCTTAATCACCTTATCGGGTACTAACCTGAACGGTAATTAATGGGTGAAGCCATCCTGCAATGCCTACAACAGTTATGCATAACATCCTCAGTGAAATAAATACCCATTGCCTAACCAAATTCCATTTAATCATTCAATCTGTAGGCTCACATGCCTCATAAAACATTGCATTTACAGTGTATACATGTAAACTGCATGTACACGCTGCAAATCAATGTTAACAATACAATAATCCCACTCAAATCGCCATACATCACAAGAAGTATATTATTTAATCCAATAAACTCACCATCAATGAATTACCACACATCACTTACATCCCTAAACAATTAAAATACCATCCATACCAATTACACAATGAACTAAAGCTATCCTAACAGAGAACAACTTCAAAACATAGAAAAAAGTACACCAACAATTACAATATACTAAAGCAAGGCTTTCCATATCCTACTGTACGGCCTGGAAGCCCAAAACTTACATCTGTCTAAAAATAAAATACATTTAGCACACATCAATGCATAGCCACAATGATTAACAATACAGAATAAGAAGCTTTAACAACACTATCATTTCTTACCCTGTATATATATATCTGTACACATACATACAGACATACATACAGTGGGAAGAAATGATATGCATTATAAAAAATGAAAACATGAAAAAGCAACAAAAAAAACAGTTACATTAAGAACATTTCTTTATTTAACTTACCATTACTTGCCCCCACCGACTCCCGTTGATCAGCTTACTCACGTACCAATCCAGGACACCATCCACGACACCATCCACGACACAATCCAGGAACAAATCCACGAACCAAACCAGGAACCAATCCAAGAACAAGTGCAGGAACCAATCCAAGAACAAGTGCAGGAACCCATCCAGGAACCAAGCCACGAAGAAATCCACGAAACAATCCACGACACGATCCAGGAACAGGAAACCATAAAAGAAAAAAACATAACAAATTAAACATTAAAATAATAAAACATGACAATCAAGGGTTGTACTAGTTGTATTCTTAGTGAATCTGTATTAAAATACCTTGTTCCGGGGTCTTCTTGACGTCCGGTGCCACGCCCTGGTCTTCAATCTTCAGGAGGAGGTCCGTCCTCCTCGGCGTCTGCCTTCAAAATGAGACGACATAGGCTTTTAAAGGCCTATGACGTCACATTTGTCGTCATATGGTTCCCACGGCCCTGATTGGGCCGTGAAAACCATGTGTTTTGGCCGATGTAAAAAAATTTGATGACGTCACTTAAAGGCAATGCCAGCACAGCCAATCAGAATGGCTTTGCTGCTATTGCCTTTAAGAAAACGTCATGAAATGACACATGGCCGGACTCACATGGTAAGCCAGCCAATCAGAGCGTGGGAACTCCATCCCTACTCTGATTGGTTCAAGTACCATGTGAGTCCGGCCATGTGTCATTTCATGACGTTTTCTTAAAGGCAAAAGCAGCAAAGCCATTCTGATTGGCTGTGCTGGCATTGCCTTTAAGTGACGTCATCAAATTTTTTTACATCGGCCAAAACACATGGTTTTCACGGCCCAATCAGGGCCGTGGGAACCATATGACGACAAATGTGACGTCATAGGCCTTTAAAAGCCTATGTCGTCTCATTTTGAAGGCAGACGCCGAGGAGGACGGACCTCCTCCTGAAGATTGAAGACCAGGGCGTGGCACCGGACGTCAAGAAGACCCCGGAACAAGGTATTTTAATACAGATTCACTAAGAATAAAACTAGTACAACCCTTGATTGTCATGTTTTATTATTTTAATGTTTAATTTGTTATGTTTTTTTCTTTTATGGTTTCCTGTTCCTGGATCGTGTCGTGGATTGTTTCGTGGATTTCTTCGTGGCTTGGTTCCTGGATTGGTTCCTGCACTTGTTCTTGGATTGGTTCCTGCACTTGTTCTTGGATTGGTTCCTGGTTTGGTTCGTGGATTTGTTCCTGGATTGTGTCGTGGATGGTGTCGTGGATGGTGTCCTGGATTGGTACGTGAGTAAGCTGATCAACGGGAGTCGGTGGGGGCAAGTAATGGTAAGTTAAATAAAGAAATGTTCTTAATGTAACTGGTTTTTTTGTTGCTTTTTCATGTTTTCATTTTTTATAATGCATATCATTTCTTCCCACTGTATGTATGTCTGTATGTATGTGTACAGATATATATACAGGGTAAGAAATGATAGTGTTGTTAAAGCTTCTTATTCTGTATTGTTAATCATTGTGGCTATGCAATGATGTGTGCTAAATGTATTTTATTTTTAGACAGATGTAAGTTTTGGGCTTCCAGGCCGTACAGTAGGATATGGAAAGCCTTGCTTTAGTATATTGTAATTGTTGGTGTACTTTTTTCTATGTTTTGAAGTTGTTCTCTGTTAGGATAGCTTTAGTTCATTGTGTAATTGGTATGGATGGTATTTTAATTGTTTAGGGATGTAAGTGATGTGTGGTAATTCATTGATGGTGAGTTTATTGGATTAAATAATATACTTCTTGTGATGTATGGCGATTTGAGTGGGATTATTGTATTGTTAACATTGATTTGCAGCGTGTACATGCAGTTTACATGTTATGCTACATGTATACACTGTAAATGCAATGTTTTATGAGGCATGTGAGCCTACAGATTGAATGATTAAATGGAATTTGGTTAGGCAATGGGTATTTATTTCACTGAGGATGTTATGCATAACTGTTGTAGGCATTGCAGGATGGCTTCACCCCTTAATTACCTTTCAGGTTAGTACCCGATAAGGTGATTAAGGGGTTCAGTGTTATGTTAAAGATATTCAAATGTTGTGGCTATTTAAAATGTTGGCAACGGACCCCAAGGATGATGCTGGCGACGGAGACTTCTTATTGATGAGGTTAGTACAATTTTCTTTACATTTTAACGGTATTGAATGTGTTTAATAATGGCCAAATAATGTATTATCCCTATGTGGATAATAGTTATTTGGCACATTATTGTACTGTATGTGCTGGGGGAGGGGGTATTAGGCCCAAGGGTATTTGGTAGGACTCCCCTGTGGGTATTGGGTGAGGGTGGTTGGGGGGCTTTGTGGGGGAGGGTATGTGGGTGATGGTGGCTTAACCCCTTAATAACTGTAGCGGTTAATAACCGCTATGGTGATTAAGGGGTTAGGGGACATTAATTTGGATGTTGTAATTCTTGTGTTTGTTTTGCAGAAGCGGATGGGGCATGGGCAGGATGAAGATGAGGATGGCCTTCATCGTGGCAGTGGGACATGGGTGAGTGCTATATGTATTTAATGTCTTTATTGTTGTGTATGTATTTTAAATGGACAACTGCACTATTATCCATTTGTGGATAATAGTCATTCTGCCCATTACTATACTGTATGTTAGGGGGGTATAGGTGTTGTTGGGTATATATATATATATATATATATATATATATATATATATATATATATATATATATATATATATATATATAATTATTTAATTATTTATTTATGTAGTTATTGTGGGGCTTGGGTGTGTATTTTTTTAATATTGTGGCTAGTGGGGGTGGGTGAAAGGGGTATTAGCCCCAGCGGTGGTAGTTTAGGGCTTGCGGGTGGGTAGCGGGAGGCCTTAACCCCTTCAGGACCGTAGCGGTATTAACTGCTACGGTCGTGAAGGGGTTAAGTGCCCCCGCAACCCCCCCGCAAGTCCTAAACTCACACCCAGGGCCAAATACCCCCCTCACCCATCCCCGCTACCCACAATAACGCTGGCACGGTGGGTTAGCCGCTAAGGTAATGAAGTGGCTTTTAAATGCCTTTTTCCTGCCTCGGATGCATGCCGGGGGGCTCCGGTGCGGGTATCAGCTCCGGAGACCCCCGGCATCAATCACAGGCAGGAAAAAGGGCTGATTTTTTCTAAGTGTCGCCCTTGCCGATGCTTCTCCTTCAGCAAGTTGCCAACTTTAGTTGGCGGGCTGGATTGGCCATAAAATCTCCAATCTGGCCTGCCGATCAGCACCGAAAAGCTGATCGGGGCTTACGGAATTCAGGCGGGAAAAAAAAGTCCTGATAAGTGGCTTATCGGCAGCTGGGTGGCGAAAAAAATTTTCTCGGAAGAAAAGTTGCCGATAATTCCCACTTATCGGGGCTTACTGAATCAGGAGGGCAAAAAACGGCTATAAAATGCCGAAAAAGCCTTATCGGGGCTTACTGCATGAGGCCCTAAGTGTGGTACATATGAAAAAAAACAATTAGCGTGAAAAAAAAATCATATACTGTAAAGCATCAGGCAAAAAAGGAAAAAATAACAGTAACGAAGGCGGGGCAACGTTTCAGGAATTCTACAAACTGGACGGACTGAGAGTGGGTCTCTGCTACTGTTCTTTTTCTGAGTTTCTGAGGAGGAACACATCAAAAAGGGAAATACTGCGTTTTTTACGATATACGCGGGAATGGACAAGAAGTAAGGATACAATTCCTGAAACGTTGACCCCCTTGACTGTTATTTTTTCCTGTTTTGCTTATTTGCTTGATGCTTTATGATTTTTTTTACACTAATTGTTTTTTTCATCTGTGAAACAATTTACCAGTAGCAGCACAATTTTCACTTTTGACCTTGTGACTTTTTACCAGGGTTTTGTGAATCAATAATGCCACCATTCATATATTATGTTTATCATACCCCTGACATCCTCGTTGGGTCAGGAATGCCGAGCCACTTCCTGTGCACGCATTAGCATGCGTGATGTCATCATGCCGTAGAGGATATGATACCATGACAAAAGCTAAGGGCCGAATGTAAAGCCAATCATGAAATAACATGCCAATAACATACCATGTTTAAATTCCCACTTAAAGGTGGAATCCCATGTAGCCAGCCAAGAAACAGCCTCTTGCAAGAAATGTAACAATCAAATTGGCTTTCTTAAACAAATCTAACCATGATAGAGGCAAATATTTGGCTCTTTTTTTCTATGGGCTCTGTGAATAGGAGAGTGTTTGTCAATATAGTGTTTTCTATTTATTGACCATTATTGACTTAATGAGGTGTTAACTAGGTTAAGTGCTAACATGTATCTTCAAAGCTCACTAACGCCTAGTTAAGTGCTGTTTTTGACTGAAAAGATCATTGTGTTATCTACAGTATAAAAGCAGTTAATGACAGTGACTGGAGCCGGCTCCATAGAAAGCCGTATTTTGTTTGCGCCGCGCACGTAGCCGCAATCAGTGGGGACGAGGCCTTATAGTTAACACAGGTATTTAACAGGACACTAGTTATACCTAAAGGTACTCCCATTCAGACCCTAAAATATGGGTTTTAAAGGAGAAAGTGACCAAGTTACTTAGTTACCATCCCAAACACACCTTTATACAGACGCAAGTTACTTATATACCACCCTAAACACACGTTTATACAATACGTGGAGAGACACCTGTGCACAAAAAGAACACACCATAGAAACCTGGGATATATGCTAATTTATTCATTTAAATATACTTTGCATTTCCACATTTTATCATTCTTAACGTGAGTCATGTTATTTAAAGCTAACGCGAATCAGTGCTAACTCGAAGCCTATTTTAATGAGATATACAACAGCTGTTGTTTTTGCATATAATTATAATTAGCTTTGTGAATATGCATTAAACTCAGCGAAAATAATGTCCGGAAATGAATGTAATAATGTCTTGTTCTTTTTAGTACGAACCTCTGTGGATCTGGGCTTTTGTCTGTACAAACAGTGAACACGCAGTGACATGAGACAAAAGGGTCTAGCCACATGAAATCAATCCCTACCCAAGTTTACAAACTAACTTAAAAAATATATATATTTTAAGATATTGATGTCAGATTTTGATTTAAAAAAATTATAATTGGACATGCAAAAAGGAGGCAAGATTAAGACATTCCCTGAATTAAAAGAGGAATCTGCCATCCTGAACAAGCAAATATTCCAATATATGCAGCTCAAACACTGTGTCTCCTCACTACAACCGAAAGATGTTTGGAACAGATATATTCTGGAGCCAAAGGGTTCACGCTGAGTAAAGTATGGCCAGACAGCTTAGCCTAAGGCCCCGGTAACTCAGCTGCAACGCGCTCCCGCGAGATTGGCGGCGCATGCAGCCGATTACCTGGTCTGCAGGGAGCTGCACTAAGAGAGACCGGGGGGCGTGGCGGGGGAGTGACGGGGGCGCGGCCATTACGTCACCCGGCAGGTTCACCCTCATTGGCTGAACCGCCGGGGGCGTGGCTTTGCGCTCCGTAGCGAGTCCTGCTCTCAATTCTATTGAGAGCAGGAGCAGCTCTCACCCCCTCGCAGCGGGCCCGGCGCCATTGAGGGGAGGGCTCTCGTGCGTGCAGCGTCCGCCACAGCGGACGCTGTAGTAGGCAGCGGGGTCAAGCCCTTAACTAGTTCCTTTTACAAGCACCACAAGTTCTTTGTCTTTTCTTACTTTATTGGAAAGCAGCAGATATACAAAGTTACTTGTAGATGGTGGTGTAATGAGAGAGGGCTTCTCTACAGTGAGGATGCTTATAGTGGGGAAAAGTAAAAAAAACAATACTCTTACCAAGAGGTGGAAGGCATGAGTAGTGCTTACTTAGCCTGCTGAGGTAGAAAGAAAGAAAATGGAGGGTGTCTCACAGGAACAGAGACTGGGCTGAGTAAACTGTGAATACAGACAGGGGGCAATGGAACAGTCCACTATGCCAGGGGAATTACCGGGGTTGTAATAGCAACCAACTCCAGCAAACTGCAGGGAAAGTACTTCTAAATAAAGGGCTAGCAGGCAGAGCTGCAAAGAAGGGGGGAAGGAACAGGGGGCAACAGAAATAGACATTCCTGTTCCAGGACAGATCCTTTACCACTTTTGAGAACGTGTCAGGAGAATATCACAAGGGGACAATTGCCCAATTTTACCAGATCCTAATACATCAATTTAGAAGGCAAACAAGCAAAAACACATCAGACTGGGAAAGGTACATAAGTAACCCCTTTGAAGATGAGGACTGTGAGGATATACGGTATACGAAAGAGTATCAGGAACCTCTCGCTGCTCAGCAGTTAGAGAAACTACTCTGAAAATTCTGCACAGGTGGTACTACTACACCCCCGCACGCCTACTTTCATTTTTTCCACTAGCATCCCCCATGTGCTGACGCAACTGTGGCCAGCTGGGCACATACAAACATATATGGTGGTCCTGCCCCAAGATATCCTTTTCTGGGAAAAGATGAGACGATTAATAAAAGGGGTAATAGGAGGACTAGATCTGCCATGGGACATGGAAACCGTGCTTCTCTTAAAGCCAATAGAGGGCTTGGAAAGGAACACGTATTATTTAAAAACACAAATTATTTCAGCAGCCAAAGTATTGGAAACAGAACAACCCCCCTCCTATTACAGCAGTAAAACACAAACTGAACCATATAATGACCATGGAGAAACTCACTAGCCTAATGCACAATATGTACAATAGATGTATGACAATTTGGGAACCCTGGGAGACTTATGATAGGCAAAACCCAACCTGACTCCTGCTGGAAGACTTGACCACTACCCATACAGACTGAAAATCCCTAATATGGGTGCTTGTATGAATACAGTTGACTGTACGCTCCCTGTGTGGAGACCAAGTGGGTGCAACCCCCTTACCCCCACTCCCCCCCCCCCCCCCGCACACACACACCATTTTTGCTTTCTGTACCCTCCCCATTTTTATATTTTGCAAAAATAATAAAATGCAAGTTGAAAAAAAAAAATATGTAAACATGTCACTGGCATTAATACACTTTGGTCCAGGAGGGATTGCCCCTTTAAAGCAGCAGTTCAAGCTGCTGTTTTTTTTTTTATTTATTTAATTTTTTCCACTTTAAATGGGCATCAATACAATCCACACATTGATCAGTAATTAGCTATGTTGCCGATCGATCCGTTCTCCTGTGATTGATTGGCCAGGATTCAGTTCAGGGGTTCACTAAATGGCTGTCAGCACAGCAGACGAGAACCAAAGATGCAAAGTTCTGTGGGGAAGATCATGTGACCAGGCAGTCCCAATTGGTGAGTATCTTCACTGGTAAATACCAGTTTTTAACTGCACTATGTTATATAAGCATATGCTTGGAAATATTAACCCCTTCTGGGTTTATTTCACGTAACATTAGTATGCATTTAGCGTAGAGACCTGCTATAGAGACTTACCTTGACGTGGTTAACAGGCTTGGCATTATTTGATCAAAGGATATAAACCAAAAGTCTCCTTTATCTTATAGATTTTTACACTATATATTTTTATATATATATACACACAAAGGGAAGAGAGAGCGCACACCCATAGCGTAAAATAGTCAATTTAATGAGGGGAAGGGAAGGAAGGGGTTAAGAAATGTGCTTACAAAAAAGCAATAAAATCAAGCATTGTGTGATATAATCACCACCATCCGGTTCGTTTCTGCAGTATCCTGGGGCAGTCCCGATCTTGCAGTACTAGGATCAGTGTCCCAACAAATGTCCAAGGCTGGCAATATTCCTTATACACGTGTAAGAGTCCTGGAAAGATGGCTCCTCGTAACTCAAGCCTCTGCAGCAGTCGCGCGGATCAATCAGTTCCGGCGCGCAGTGATGACGTCAGTGTCAATGCGTCTGACGTAATGACGCTCCCTGACGCGTTTCGTCACTCACGGGTAACTTTTTCAAAGGCTTTAGACTTCCCTTTGAAAAAGTTACCCGTGAGTGACGAAACGCGTCAGGGAGCGTCATTACGTCAGACGCATTGACACTGACGTCATCACCGCACGCCGGAACTGATTGATCCGCGCGACTGCTGCAGAGGCTTGAGTTACGAGGAGCCATCTTTCCAGGACTCTTACACGTGTATAAGGAATATTACCAGCCTTTTACATTTGTTGGGACACTGATCCTAGTACTGCAAGATCGGGACTGCCCCAGGATACTGCAGAAACAAACCGGATGGTGGTGATTATATCACACAATGCTTGATTTTATTGCTTTTTTGTAAGCGCAATTCTTAACCCCTTCCTTCCCTTCCCCTCATTAAATTGACTATTTTACGCTATGGGTGTGCGCTCTCTCTTCCCTTTGTTTCTATAGATGCCCTGTGGACGTGGTTTGTCCATTTGGAGAGCAGCAGGAGACCCTTCATACCAGAATCAACATCATCATTGGACTATCTGAGGACTGGTTATCACACTCTCTTTTTTTCCCCTTTGCATTTTTATATTTTACTTATTATATTATTTGTTTATGGTTATAGGTCTAATTAATATTTGTGCTAGAATCATCTATTATCCTCACTATTTAAGTGTGTAGATATATTTTTATTATTTATCACAGTTGGTGTATTGGATATCATATATATTTTATTATTGGCCTATTTAACCAAAGCACAGGCGCTGCTTTTTTCCCTTTTTTTGATATATATATATATATATATATATATATATATATATATATATATATATATATATATATATATATTCCCCATTTATTGCTATCCCAAAGCAGTGAGCTGAGCAGGGATTCACTTTCTGTTAGTCCCAATTGGCGCAGGGCTCAAAAAGGGGTGTGCCAAAGCTTGTTTCAGAAGAGGAAGGGGATGTGACTTTGTAAATGGTTGCTATAGAAACAAAATCTGCTTGTTATGTTAAAATACATTAAAAATGTAATTCAGAGTTGTTTTAAAAAAATGCTACAAGTATTTTTTCATAGTACAGAACAGATTTATTTAATGTAGGATATTGCTTGGTCTGCAGCTGTAAAATGCCAGACCCGTGTACTGTAGCAGGTCAAAACAACTTATCAGTATAATCAGCTCCCTTAGAAGGATTCAATTATCCTTGAAGTAACCGCTTTTAATGTGTTCACTTTATCTGATTTCACTATAATTATTATTATATAATTTTTTGGTTAGATTTTATTCTAAAAGTTGGCAATCAGCTACTGTACAGTACATGTAACCATATGTGCCTAAATTGCATATCCTCTCCCAACTCTCACTGTAAATCATTATACAGCAAATTGTATATAATTTCTGACTTGCTGTACAATTGCTGTATTTGAAGACGAACCATGTGAGCAGGGCTAAGCCTGGCGGTTCAAGGGCGGCTGGCCGGCCGATCCCCAAAGTCAGACCCAACTTCCGGCATCAGATGCCCCAGCTGGGCTCTTTACTCTAACTGACGCACAGGTATACAGGGACAGATGTTCTCCCCCTCTCACCCACTCAACAACTGGCCAACATCAATCCCACCACAACCAAGGGCCCAAGTCAAGACTTTAGTGCTGTGCTCCAGAAATACTGTCAGCGGGCCTGCCCGTCAGGCCTGTAATATAGTTACGTGCCGCACACTTTTTGTGTGTACGGGTCCGTGCTGCTGTGAGCAACAGTCTTGGAAGGTACTGTGTGTTTGTGTGTGCGTGTGTGTCAGTGTGTGTGTGTGTGTGTGTGTGTGTGTGTGTGAGTGTGTGTGTGTGTGTGTGTATGTGTGTGTGTGTGTGTGTGTGTGTGTGTGTGTGTGTGTGTGTGTGTGTGTGTGTGTGTGTGTGTGTGTGTGTGTGTGTGTGTGTGTGTGTGTGTGTGTGTGTGTGTGTGTGTGTGTGTGTATAGATTGTGTGAGTTAATAATTTCTTAAATAATATATTTAAAAAAAAAGACATGTTGTACAGTATGAATAAAAATTATTTTTATTGTGCAACGTTGATAAATATATATACTGTACACACACACACACACACATACATACACACACACATACATACACACACATACATACATTAATAGCAGCGGCCCCTGTCAGCCAGCTCCACGCTCACTGCCGTGTGCGCAGCCCTAGCATACAATGGATGGCTAACCACAGCCAACTATAAGTGTCGGGCGCACGCACAGCGCAGCAAGCGTGCCCACTATATTACGGGCCTAAGGTTCAAAATCTAGTATACTGTAAGCCAATGCTGGTCAAATAAAATGTATCATACTACCTATTTTTCCCTTTTCTTTTTACCTACCTGTCCTTAATTCTTTTTGGTCCTAGGAACTGTCCCTTTCAGAAACTCACCGCCAGCTAATTCTCCAAAGATCACAGTCTGTGAGGTTGTGTGACACTTGCCTTGTTCTGTTAGAGTTGCTGCTTTATGTTTGTTATGTCACATGCTGAGTTTAACAAGTGGTGTGACTTTAAACATCTAGCAAACAATGTTTTATCTTTAAGGTTTGTTTGCCAAGTGATACATATCTTTAAGTGAAGGCACAGTGCCAAAGATTGCTAAAATAAAAATGCCAAATGATTGATTTTTACTTGTTACACTGAGTAGTAATCCAACTTACTTATTGCGCTTCTGGCCCTTTTTGTTAAAACAGTTCTTCCAAAAAATAAAACGAAAATAAATGTACACACAGCGCACTGTATTCTTCTTAAAAAATAATCAAATAAAAAAATTAGAGTTGTACATTACCATTATTTTGAGCGAATCCACCTTCCCCTCTTCCAAATTTATATGCTCCAGTATGAGACAATAGGGAAAGACTATACAATTCTAATCGACTACAGTTGTGTTTACTGAGGAACTGTGACCAAAAAAACTATTGATGTAAAAAAAACTATTCATTCTCTATCTATACCCTAATTACTCTAACCATCTTTATACCCAAGAAATACTCACGGTTGGTTCCTGGAATATAAGCATGGCTACCAGTTGTGTTTACTTAGCATAACATTCACAGTTTTGGGAAGTATGCTCTCAAACTGTGTGAATGGGAATTCTCAGACTGTCAACATTTTGTAGCCCAAGTGGCCTAGCTCCGTGTTGCTCTCTGACTGATTTACTCTGAACCCTTTGTGGCATTCCATTATCTTCCCACCACAGCCTCTGACAGCTTTCAGACTAGAGTTTCCACTGGGGCCTGTCTGTTGGCAGCCCTGTGAGGACCCCCTCTTTCTCTTACACACCTCCTCACTCATTCACCCACCTCTATTCCCTTCCACTTTCACTCTCACCCTCTGTCCCCATTTTACACTCATCCTCTCACTAACCAACCTCCCCTCTCTCCCTCCCATCTCTCTCTCTTTCACTTACTCACTCCTCACTCACTCAGTGCCCTCCTCTTCTCACTCACTCGGTGCCTCCTCCTCTCACTTAATCAGTGCCCCTTCTCTCCCTCACTCCCCTTCTTTCTCTCCCTCCCTCCCTTCTCTCTCCCTCTATCCCCTTCCTCCCTCCTCTCTCTAACTCCCTCCTCTTTCTCTCACTCCCTGCCCCCTTCTCTGTCTCTCTCATTTTCTTCTCTCTCTCACTGCCAACACTTCTCTCTCTCACTGCCCCCTTCTACATCTTACTACCCCTTTTCTCTTTCATTCCCCCCTTTTCTCTCACTGTCCCCTTCTCTCTCTCTTTCATCTCCCCACACCACTAGCCCACACACAATACCCCACACCACAATACCCCCCAATACCACCACACACCATAATACCTCCCCAATACCAACCACACCACAATACTCAAAAAATTCTGCTTCCTATGCAGTGGTGAAAGTAGGCAAGTCCGGCCTGTGTACCGGTAAAACAATAAGTGCCAGTATTGCGTTCAGGTATGACTTATAGGGGATCTAAATTTCCCTGCCTCTCCCTCCATTTCCCTGCCTCTCCCTCCGTTTCCCTGCATCTCCCTGCCTCTCCTTCCGTTGCCCTGCATCTCCCTGCCTCTCCCTCCATTTGCCTGCATCTACCTGACTCTCCCTGCGTCTCTCTCCACGCCACCCTCCCTCCGTCTCCCTGTGTCTCTCTCCGCGCCTCCCTCCCTCTGTCTCTCTGTATTTCCCTGCATCTCCCTGCATCTCCCTGCATCTCCCTGCCTCTGCCTGGCTCTCCATGCGTCTCTCTCCGCGCCTCCCTCCATTTCCTGCATCTCCGCGTACCTCACAGCCGGCTCTGGTCAGTGACGTGGATGTCCATATATGGATATGCCCATATTAGGACATCCTACGTCAACCTACGCACTGTACCAATGAATTGGTGAAGGTGAGGGTAGTTGTCTGGAGAGGGTTGTTAGGCCTCCTGGGTGGGTAGTGGCAGAGGGTGGCTTAACCCCTTAATTACTATCGCTGTTATCAACCGCTAAGGTGATTAAGGGGTTAGGGGCCATTAAATTGTATTTTGCTATGTATTCTTTCTGGAAATGGAGGACATGGCCCTGCAGTATGCTGACGAGGACGCCCTTCATATTGCCAGGGGTAAGTAGAACAGTTGTTATTTACTTTATTTATGCTTCATGGCTAATGTTGTGTTTAAAAATGGGCAATAAATCTATTATCCATATCTGGATAATAGTTCTTTTGCCCATTACTGTACTGTATGTGTTTTGGTGTGTAATTGTATTTATCGAAATGTAGGCCATATTTTTTTTTTAAATAAAGGAATGGTACCGCAGGCCAGCGGGGACCCACGCTGACCACCCGAGGACCTCCGGACACCCACAGAGACCACCCAAGGACCCCCGGATGCCCACGGGGACCACCTGAGGACCCACGGACACCTGCAGGGAAGAAACGGGGGCCCCATAGCTGTGGGGACCCTGGGGACCCACGGGGACCATATACAGGACACCTGCAAGCTCATTTTAAACCCCCAAATTAACCACAACATATATATATAAGCATATAATTGTCACAGAGGAGTTCTACTGAGCATGGCAATATATATTTAAAACCAGAGACAGAACATGAAACACAGACAGAGCTCAGTGCACATCCAGTGAAACTTATACACGGTACAGTGCCTAAATATATATTTATAGATATCTATTAAATAAAATGGTCTTTTAGTTTAACATTTTGGCCAAAATGTTGTAAGCCCCTGAGCCACTACACGGCAGACCACATCTCAAGTGTCCCTAACACTAATATAAATTCTTAATAACCTGTGTATTACCAGGAAGAATGATTTATAATAAATCTGTCAACATTAGTTGCATAGTTCTAAGTCTGATTGAAGCTTTTATTAACTTGTACATTACCAGGAAAAGCACTCTGTATTAGATTTATCATAATCATACTGCAAGCAAGCAAGTTCCCCAGAGAGTGGGAGATGCTATGGAGTGAGCTTTTAACCATTTAAATGTGGGAGGAGGTGAGCTTCAAAGATATTAAGCGCCACCTTCCAATCAGCTAAGACCAGCTGAACAAGAATTGTAAAACATACAGGACACCTGCAAGCTCATTTTAAACCCCCAAATTAACCACAACATATATATAAGCTTATAAGTGTCACAGAGGAGTGCTACTGAGCATGGCTCCCGTGAGAACCACCGGAGGGCCCCCAGACACCCGTGGTGACGACCTGGGGACACCCAGACACCCGTGGAGACCACCCATGGATCCTGTTGGGGCCCACGGACACCCCCGGGAACCACCTGGAGGCCCATGGAGCCTAGCGGGGACCAGACACCCGTGGGAACCCCCCGGGGTGAACTGTGGGGCCTGCAGACACCTGTGGGCACCACCCAGGGACCCCCGTCTGCCTGTGGTATTAATCATGTGTGTAAAAAAAAAATATTGGTTTTATTTGGGGGCACGGAGTGGGTGGGTTGTGTATTGCTGTTTATTAAATATTGTAATGGTTTTTGGGGGCCTAAGAGGTGGGTAGTAGGGCAGTTGTGTGTATTTTTTTTCATTGTGGGTAGCGGGGGTGGGTGAAGAGGGTATTATCACCAAGGATGGGTGTTTAGGCCTACCGGGTGGGTAATGGGGGATGGTGGGTAATGGGGAGGGTGGGTAATGGGGGAGGGTGGTTTAACCCTTTAATTACTACAGCGGTTACTAACCGCTAAGGTGATTAAAGGGTTAGGGGACATTAGATTGTCTTTTTATATTGTTCTGTATTGTTTGTGGCAACAGAGGACATGGACGGTGATGAGGATGAGGACAGCCTTCATCGTGGCAGCCTGGCAGGGGTGAGTGCAAGATTTATTTACTTTATTTATGCTGCATAATGTTGCTCCTTAATTGTATTTTAAATGGGCAAATGCACTATTATCCATATCTGGATAATAGTAATTTTGACCATTATTGTACTGTACGTGTTAGGGGGCGGGGGGGAGGGGGTGTATTTATTTTAAAGTATTGTTTCTTTTTTTGGGGGCCACACGATTAGTACCGCAGCCTAGCGGACACCCCCGGACTCCCATGGGGATGACCCGAGAGCCCACGGACTCCCACGGGGATCACCCGGGGACATCCGCTGGCCTGTTGTATTAATGTTGTACTGACAAAAAGGTCAACACTGCTTTTAGGAGTGTCTCCAGCTCTTTTGCGCCAGCCTTTAGCTGGCACGAAATTCTGGCGTGCTTTTAAATCACTTTTTATCACTGCTTAGTGAATCACGCGGACTGGCAAAAAACGCGTTTGCCATTTTTTTCCTGATAGGACGTGGTTTTTTTACAGGGCTGAAAAAATGCCTTTTAAGGCCGATAAAGCTCTGCTATCACTGCTTAGTGAATCACGCAGCAGGCTGTATCGACCTTAAAAGCCACTTATCGCTCTTAAAAGCAGTTATCACTGCTTAGTGCATCGCCCCCTAAGTTAGAAGCTGCTACCTCCCTAAGGCTAAGGCCCCACTAAATGTGCCGGCGCACCCGCATTGCATCCTGGCAGTGCATGCACAGTCCTTCACCGTGATCTGCGGTCTGTAGGCAGCCGTTTTTAGGCACAGGGGGCTTGGCCAAATGGGTCGGGTGGGCGGGGCCATGATGTGGGGGCGTGGTCATGATGCACATTTTCTGATCCATGTCTTTGTGTCTGTGTGTGTGACTGTGTGTCAGTGTGTCAGTGTGTCAGTGTGTCAGTGTGTCAGTGTGTCAGTGTGTCAGTGTGTCAGTGTGTCTGTGTGTCTGTGTGTCCAGCATTGAGGGCTGAGCAGGGTTGAGGAAGGATCCACCCCCCTGCCGGGGATCTCCCCTCCTCATTGGCTCCCTGACACGTCGCCGCTCGGGATCAAAATCCTATTGTAGCCCCTGCTGGCTGACGCGTTGTGAGCCTGGCAGCAAGGAGGGACTGGGGCCGACTAGGGAGGAAGTAAAGAGCTGGTGATTGGCGTGCGCGGCCAGATGCAGCGGGACCAAGCCTAACATTGTCCATTCTGAGTTGGAAAAAATAGCTGTTGATAGAAAATTACTGAGTTGCTGATTTAATCCTTTCACTGTCAGAAGGGTTTGCAATGCATTGCAGATAAAGAAGGGATTACGAGATTTGTGTGACAGTTATTATTATGTGCACTCTGCTTTAAGTGATTGTCTTCCATCCCTGAGAAAAACAGGTTGTAAACATTCATAATGCAATGAAAAAAAAGAAACTTTCCAAAGAATCTTTGGAACTTGCTGCTCTGGCCTTGTCCGTCCAGTTTCTCTAGTAATAGGCTGCAGCTATACACAATATTGGTCGTCATGATGCTCTTGATTATTCATGCAGTATACATTTTAAGACACACTTGCACAGGAGGTAATGTGACACTTCAGTTAGTTCAAAGCATCAATGTGTTCGATCTATCAGAGGGAGAAGGAGTGGCTCAGTGAGTAATGACACTGACTGTAAACAATGCCTCTGAGTTTGAAGTAGGGGAACCATGTTTAAATTCCTGATGTCAGCTCATTGTGACCTTAGACAAAATGCTTTATCACCCTGTGCCCAAACACAAAAATCATAGATTATAAATTGATGTGTAGCCAGGTTCTCTGTTGGTCCCCGTGTGCCCCTTCTTATCGTTGCTGGGGCTGCGGAGGTGCGCGGGTGCCCCCAGACAGTGCCGGGGGTTGATGTACGTGCAGGGCGGGAGCTCGAACAGGGTGCCGCCATCTAGTTTTAGGTCGCGCAAGTGCAGAAAAAATCGCACATGCGCAGTAGATGCATCAAGTGCGGCGGCCATCGTGCTACAACGTGCGCGAAGGAGACCCTGTAGCGGCCATTACACCCAACACTCCACAGAGGAACTATAATCCCCAGAAGGCATTGGGGTTGCGAATAACAAGCCGCTCAACATCCAATAGGGCTCATGGATTCCCCTGTTCAGGGAATAGATACTTTTGGGGCGCTGCGAGCCACGCTACTCGGAAGAGGGAGCTGGACCAAGTAGGTAGTGTCTCAGAGCCAGTGGCTCTGAGACTAGGCCTAGTACATTCCCCCATAGGTCCCAGCTAGGCCCCGACTCACAGCAGCTTGTGGTAACTTCAGGGAAGGCCCCTTAGACAGGGACACTTCCCCACTTTACTGTCTAGTGTCAGGGAAACAGTGAAGACGCTGCACGGTGATTGCGGCCTGTGGTCTGGGACCAGACCACCTCCGTTGCAAGGAACTCTGTTGATATTATCCACGCCGGAATTCACCCCACGTAGAGACGGACGCCATCGCGGACGACGACAATGTTGGCTCAGACGGATCCTCTTGCTAATCTGCATCACCGGGTGCTGGAGCTCCCGGGCAGGTACCCAACTAAGTGCACCAACACTTCACGGGATAGCGTTATCTCCTACACTTTGGGTGGACCTTGACATTGGGAAAAGGGACATCAGATTTTTGGTGCCTGGCACCCAATGTACTTTGGGGACACTCACTGGTGGTATCAGGTCGTGGCCTATATTACTGTGTGGTAATGGGTACCGATATTATTGTGTTCAGTAAAGGTTGTTAGTACAGTATATACTTGAGTGTGTGTATTATTGGTATTGTTTCTGTAAGGGGCTTATCCCACCCCCTTGCGATCCCTTGCAGGTGGAGGCGCTATCACCAGACAAATCAGGTACACCCCAGGCTCCCAGCGGCGTAGGTTCAGGCCTCCTGTGAGCCACAGGTAACGCACCACACACCGTAGCTGCAATATCTCCCATTGGGTAGGGGAAAGTGCCCTACACATGTGTCTGTAAACATTCCAATTTGCTGCATACCGTGCACGATACTGTAATTGTAAAGCACTTTGAGGCCCATTGGGAGAAAATAAAAATAGGAAATAAAGTTGTTATTATAGTAAACATTAAGTATCTGCTGTAATAATGGTTATAGATTTAGAACAGGATAAAATCCAATTGACTTTTTTTGCACCATTTTTGGGACTGTATTTACTAAAGCACAAGACAGGAGCAAAGGACTGCAAAGCACAGCACTATACTGTATCTATCAAAGGGAAGATACCTAATTGGAAGCAAAGTGTTTTTCCTGTTATAAACCTTGTGCAATTTGTTTGCACTGAATTGCCCCAAATTTGCAGCCAGCAGATTTCAGTAAACTCTGGTAAAAGCAGAAGTAAACAATAGCACTAGACTTATTATTAAAGAAAATAAATCCAGTTGACAGTACTGCCAACCTAGCTCCATGTCACCATGAGATTGTAGTCCAGCCCTATCTTATAAGTATCCATTCCAATGGAAATTGTAGACTATTGAGAACCACAATGGAGAGGGATTCAAGTTTGGAAACTTGGAACTGGATATTCTTTTTTTAATAGATCTGGTGCTATACCCAAAATGTGATACTTACAGTAGCCATTCTTTATATATAGGTTACGTTCACTTCTCCTGTTTTCATGCAGTTTTTTTTCTACATTAGGGCCGACGGACATTATTATCCCTTGGGTCTGTTTTTTATATGATATACTCTATTTCGAGTATTTTCTCTGTTACTGTAAAGCATTAAAAGCTTAAAAAAGATTTAAAAATACATATATTTTTGTCTGATTACCTATATTTAACCTATTAAACGTGCCACTGTCATTAGTTGACTGTGGTCTCAAGAGAGGCTTATTCTCAAAGTAAACAATAATAAATTGTTATATTATATAGCGATGTGTATTATACAAAATGTTCTACATATAAATAGTTCTGACTTTCTCTGCCCCTTTACCCCTTTATTTCAATTCCTAGAACCCTCTTGACTTTTTAGTTATTTGTTTTCATAGGCTACACTATGCTTAAACGTTCAAGATAATCTGTACTGTACATAGATTGTATACTTTTTACTCCTGATATGGTCTTTGTGTCTAATGGACAATAGAATTTATGTTTTGTTTCCTTCAAATAACACCATGACACCAAGCAGCTTTGTACACATTGACACAAGTATTAAGCATGGCTGAGTATTATATAGCCATGATTCGTAGGTTCCTCATGTTCACATCATAATCCTCTTTTGATTAAATCTCAATTTACACCGTTTTCTGATAACACAGACTGTCTTTGTACTCTGTGCGAGAGTGAAAAGATAAGGAGCCGTGAGGTAATAAGATCCTATTTGTGTGCAAATATTTTAATAGAACATAATGGAAGAAGCGATTATGAATTATTCTTTTGTGCAATACTAATGTTTGGCTGGATACAAAAACAGAAGACTAAGCTATCAAATGCATCATGCATATATTATTTGGTACACCAATATACAATACAAAAAAGTCAGTTTACCAGAAAAGTTATACATATAGCAACATAACTTGGATAAACTGTACTCCGGTTGTACGTGCAAAAAGGATACTAATTAACCTTTGCTCAATGAGTATTGTTTTGTATCTGTTTAACTTATTTCAGACGTAAGGGTTTTGTGTCAGCTACAATACAATTTGAAGGCAGCATTATACATAACATGAGTAAAGGAAGAGCACAGGTATTATATATTTGTTTTCCATAAATGTTAGGCCGATTTTATTCCTAGCTGCATTCTCTACAAAGGTATTGAATTATAGTGTTACTGATACAATACATTATAAGGGTAAGTTTTAGTTCACCTGGTTCTGTTCATTTAAACCAGCGGTGTCCAACACATTTATCACTCGCCACATGTGGCGAATAGGTCAATGCATTGTGGCAAACTGGGACCAGGGGAGAGAGCCGGGACATCTGCCCAGCGGATATGGGGGGAGGAGGGGCAGGACTCGGCTGCCATGATGCGGATGCGGGGCCGGCCAGTAGCACCACTTCTGCGTGCTAGTGGGTGGGTGTTTATTATGTTTATTTGGGGGCTATGTATATTTGGGGTGTGGGGGGCTATGTATATTTGGTGGGTTATGTGTTTTTGGGGAGTGGGGGTTTATTATGTGTATTTGGGGTGTTGGGTGGTTGTGTATTTGTGGGGTGGGGGAATGTGTGTATTGGGGGTGGGGAGGCTTAGTGTATGTATTGGGGAAAGGGGAGAGAGATGGGGTGGTGGGAGAGAGAGATGGGGTGGTGGGGACACGCTGATTTAAACAGTTCTTTGGAGGATTATGGCCCCTCCTTTCAGGTCTGAGCTCCTTACCAACTCCAATTACTATAAATACACTTCAGTGTCAGTCTATACTTCACTCTCTACTGAGGAGGTGGTAAGTTTATCTCTGACAGAAATGAGAGAAAGGTGTATGTATTATTAATTTTCACTAGGGAATTTGTGCACTCACCTTTTGCCTTCATAATTAGGGAACTTGACTACTGGATCATGCCAATTTTTAATTGCACTGAATCACAATAAGCATGATGCTTCATTCATTTAACCCTTTCAGGACATTTTCACATATTTCACCAAGTTTAGTCCACAGGACAATAAAAAATTGTATTTATTCAGTGTAGGTACCTGCTATATGGAGTTTACCTTGACGGGGTTAGCAGGCTTGAATCATCCGGTCAAAAGATGAGACTAAATTACTCCTTTGTTACACAGACTTAGGTTCTAAATGTAAAAATGGCACTAGTGAATCGCAAGCCAATTTGGGAGGAGCGCTGGAATTGTACTTCTGTTTTTCATAAATGTAAGGTCAATCTTTTAACCAGCTGCATACTCCTAAAGGAAAGAGAACAGGTATAAATAGGGCCAGGGAACCAAAGCACTGACAATCTAATATTTGATGTCAGAGGAAACTGAAGGTATTATGGCCTAGCTGGAAAATGCAATGTCCCATTCTAGAGTCTGTAGCCAATACATACAAGTAGCTTCAGAAGCGTGAGGTAGATCTTTCAATGGTTGAAATCAAGTTTGAAAAATCTATTTTTCATTTTGGGTAGATTGCCCAATGTATACGAATATATGAAATATACATTTAATACAGATTTTGACAGTGAACTGTTCAATGGGTTTCATATAAAACAGTAAAATAGACATGAAATGTGTTACATTTGCATTTCCAGCATCACTTGAATGCTGGTCTCGAGTCAATATGCTAAGGGAAAGCTCTTATCTCAATTCAACTGAATGGAACTCAAGGCTTCTCTGTTACTGTATGTAGAAACAATATCCCAGATTGGGCATTTTGTTTTTATAGGCTCAGTCAGTACTGTCTATGCAGGATCATTTATTTATTTACAGTATTTTGACAATATAGACTTCCTTGAGTCCCAGATTGTGGTTTTATGACATAACTTAAATATTTATAAATTTGTCAGTAGGCATGCCTGCCAACTACATCTGCTTTCAGTCAAGTTCAAACACTTAGGGCTATTACGTCTAGCAAAAAGGTGCCCATTTTCTTCTATTTCTGGCTGCCAGCTACTCTGAGGTTACTCATTCCTTTGATTGCCACTGTCTTAATACTTTTTTTTTGTCTTATTACAGATGACTGCAGGGTTTTCTTAAAGCGTGATCTAGCCATTGGTGCGATAAGAGGTTATTCGAGCTCGATCCTGCGTTAACATTCACAGGTAACTCTATTGCGATCCGATCACTCATGATCAGCTTCCTGAATTCACGTCCAGTGAATCTTACCTCTGTGAGACAGACATAAATAAATATATATAACAAGAGACAGGGGGTGCCCAATGCTGCATCCAATTGACAAAACATATAAAGTAAAATACTTCAATAATAATAATTGGTTATTTAGTTAACCCTTTGGCCAAAGGCGTCATAAGCCTGCATACCAACGTCAAGGTATAACCAAAATAATGCAGGTCCTACACTACACTGTGAACCCTTCCTTTTACCTCTGTGAGAGGGGAAATAACCATAATGGGTCTTGTTCCTGCAGCAAGTGAAATGACCTTCCAAGTTAAAAGGGTGAAGGAGGAGGAGTGAGCTCTGGGGGGAGGTGCCACAGCCTCCAAAGAGACATAGGTTAACACAGATACCCAGCAAGCTCAAACTCCCACGCCCACCACAAAGTGAATATATATTTATGTCAACCAGAGAGCTACTGAGCGTGGCAATTGTATATAACAAGAGACAGGGGGTGCCCAATGCTGCATCCAATTGACAAAACATATAAAGTAAAATACTTCAATAATAATAATTATTATATACAATTGCCACGCTCAGTAGCTCTCTGGTTGACATAAATATATATTCACTTTGTGGTGGGCGTGGGAGTTTGAGCTTGCTGGGTATCTGTGTTAACCTATGTCTCTTTGGAGGCTGTGGCACCTCCCCCCAGAGCTCACTCCTCCTCCTTCACCCTTTTAACTTGGAAGGTCATTTCACTTGCTGCAGGAACAAGACCCATTATGGTTATTTCCCCTCTCACAGAGGTAAAAGGAAGGGTTCACAGTGTAGTGTAGGACCTGCATTATTTTGGTTATACCTTGACGTTGGTATGCAGGCTTATGACGCCTTTGGCCAAAGGGTTAACTAAATAACCAATTATTATTATTGAAGTATTTTACTTTATATGTTTTGTCAATTGGATGCAGCATTGGGCACCCCCTGTCTCTTGTTATATACAATTGCCACGCTCAGTAGCTCTCTGGTTGATATAAATATATATTCACTTTGTGGTGGGCGTGGGAGTTTGAGCTTGCTGGGTATCTGTGTTAACCTATGTCTCTTTGGAGGCTGTGGCACCTCCCCCCAGAGCTCACTCCTCCTCCTTCACCCTTTTAACTTGGAAGGTCATTTCACTTGCTGCAGGAACAAGACCCATTATGGTTATTTCCCCTCTCACAGAGGTAAAAGGAAGGGTTCACAGTGTAGTGTAGGACCTGCATTATTTTGGTTATACCTTGACGTTGGTATGCAGGCTTATGACGCCTTTGGCCAAAGGGTTAACTAAATAACCAATTATTATTATTGAAGTATTTTACTTTATATGTTTTGTCAATTGGATGCAGCATTGGGCACCCCCTGTCTCTTGTTATATACAATTGCCACGCTCAGTAGCTCTCTGGTTGACATAAATATATATTCACTTTGTGGTGGGCGTGGGAGTTTGAGCTTGCTGGGTATCTGTATAAATAAATATATATATGTATATGTACAGTTGTGTGAAAAAGTAAGTGGACCCTTGTTGAATTCTATGGTTTTACATATCAGGACATAATAACAATCATCTCTTCCTTAGCTGGTCTAAACATTAGGTAAATACAACCTCAGATGAACAACAACACATGACATATTACACCGTGTCATGATTTATTTAACAAAAATGAAGCCAAAATGGAGAAGCCATGTGTGAAAAACTAGGTACACCTTATGATTCAATTGCTTGTAGAACCATCTTTAGCAGCAATAACTTGAAGTAATCATTTTCTGTATGACTTTATCAGTCTCTCACATCATTGTGGAGGAATATTGGCCCACTCTTCTTTACAATGTTGCTTCAGTTCATTGAGGTTTGCAGGCATTTGTTGATGCACAGCTCTCTTAAGGTCCAGCCACAGCATTTCAATCGGGTTGAGGTCTGGACTTTGACTGGGCCATTGCAACACCTTGATTCTTTTCTTTTTCAGCCATTCTGTTGTAGATTTGTTGGTGTGCTTGGGATCATTCTCCTATTGCATGACCCAATTTCCGCCAAGCTTTAGCTGTCAGACATATGGCCTCACATTTGACTCTAAAATACTTTGGTATACAGAGGAGTTCATGGTCGACTCAATGACTGCAAGGTTCCCAGGTCCTGTGGCTGCAAAACAAGCCCAAATCATCACCCCTCCAACACCGTGCTTGACAGTTGGTATGAGGTGTTTGTGCTGATATGCTGTGTTTGGTTTTTGCCAAACTTGGCGCTGTGTATTATGGCCAAACATCTCCACTTTGGTCTCGTCTGTCCAAAGGATATTGTTCCAGAAGTCTTGTGGTTTGTTCAGATGCAACTTTGCAAACCTAAGCCATGCTGCCATGTTCTTTTTAGAGAGAAGAGGCTTTCTCCTGGCAACCCATCCAAACAAACCATACTTTTTCAGTCTTTTTCTAATTGTACTGTCATGAACTTTAACATTTAACATGCTAACTGAGGCCTGTAGAGTCTGAGATGTAACTCTTGTTTTTTTTGCAATTTCTCTGAGCTTTGCATGGTCTGACCGTGGGGTGAATTTGCTGGGACGTCCACTCCTGGGAAGATTGGCAACTGTCTTGAATGTTTTCCACTTTTGAATAATCTTTCTCACTGTAGAATGATGGACTTTAAATTGTTTGGAAATGGCCTTATAACCCTTCCCAGATTGATGGGCAGCAACAATTGCTTCTCTAAGATCATTGCTGATGTCTTTCCTCCTTAGCATTGTTAACACACACCTGAATGCTCCAGACCAGCAAACTGCTAAAACTTCAGCTTTTATAGAGGTGGTCACACTTGCTGATGATCAATTAATCAAGGCCATCTGATTAGCAGCACCTGTCTGCTACTTAGCATCTTAATTCCTATGGAAGCAGTGAGGGTGTACTTAGTTTTTCACACATAGTTTCTCCATTTTGGCTTTATTTTTGTTAAATAAATCATGACACAGTGTAATAAGTCATGTGTTGTTGTTCATCTGAGGTTGTATTTAACTACTTTTAAGACCTGCTAAAGGACAGATGATTGTTATTATGTCCTGATATGTAAAATATAGAATTCAAAGAATAATTTTTCACACCACTGTATATACATATATATATATATCTTATATTATACTATATTTGTGAAAGCACTGTATGCCTGTCTGCATGGCCTCTGTCCCTAGGGGAAATCTCATTGGTCCCTTGGCCCGCCCGCCCCCGCACACCTCTCATTGGCCTGAGGCGGAGTGACGAGCCAAAGGACACACACAGACACACACAGACACACACAGACACACACAGACACACAGACACACACGGTAGGGGGGGGGTGTTGTGGGGCTCACAGTGTTAGCAGCACATCTCCCAGGTCTCTTACCCGCCGGTCCCGGAGGCTCCGCCTCTTCCTCCCCGAACATCAGCCTGAAATCCAAGTCATCGTGACCCGCGCGCACCTCCTCCTCTCCCCGTGTCTCCCCCCGGTGCTCCGCTCAGCTCCCCCCCGGTGCTCTGCTCACCTCCCCCCCGGTGCTCCGCTCATCTTCCCCCCGGTGCTCCGCTCACCTCCCCCCCGGTGCTCCGCTCAGCTCACCCCCGGTGCTCCGCTCACCTCCCCCCCGGTGCTCCGCTCACATCCCCCCGGTGCTCCGCTCACATCCCCCCGGTGCTCCGCTCAGCTCCCCCCCGGTGCTCCGCTCAGCTCCCCCCTGGTGCTCCGCTCAGCTCCCCCCCGGTGCTCTGCTCAGCTCCCCCTCGGTGCTCCGCTCACCTCCGCCCCGGTGCTCCGCTCACCTCCCCCCCGGTACTCCGACAGGCAGTGGCCAGGCAGCCTGCACCTCCCACGCGGCACCTAAGATGGCGGCGCCCGGAAGGACCCCCTTCCTCCCTCGCGGACTAACTAAGATGGTGGCGGCCGGAAGGAGAGGTGACTTGTGTGTGTGTCTCACTGTGTGTGTGTGTGTGTCACTGTGTGTGTGTGTGTCACTGTGTGTGTGTGTGTGTGTGTGTGTGTGTGCGTGCGTGCGTGCGTGCGCGTGCGTGCGTGCGTGTGTGTGTGTGTGTGTGTGTGTGTGACACTGTGTGTGTGGAGGGGCGGCCGGAAGGAGAGGTGACGTGTGTGTGTGTGTGTGTGGTGTGTTACACTGTGTGTGTGTGACACTGTGTGTGTGTGTGCACCCCCTCATGTCCACTGCCCTGCCCCCCCTCCTGTCCACTGTCCCCCCCTCCCGTCCACTGTCCCCCCCCTCCCGTCCACTGTCCCCCCCTCCCGTCCACTGTCCCCCCCATCCCGTCCACTGTCCCCCCCCCTCCCGTCCACTGTCCCCCCCTCCCATCCACTGTCCCCCCCCTCCCGTCCACTGTCCCCCCCCTCCAGTCCACTGTCCCCCCCCTCCCATCCACTGTCCCCCCTTCCGTCCACTGCCCCCCCCCTCCCGTCCACTGTCCCCCCCCCTCCCGTCCACTGTCCCCCCCCTCCCGTCCACTGTCCCCCCTCCTCCCGTCCACTGTCCCCCCCTCCTGTCCACTGTCCCCCCCTCCCGTCCACTGTCCCCCCCCTCCTGTCCACTGTCCCCCCCCCTCCCGTCCACTGTCTCCCCCCTCCCGTCCACTGTCCCCCCCCTCCCGTCCACTGTCCCCCCCTCCTCCTGTCCACTGTCCCCCCCTCCTCCTGTCCACTGTCCCTCCCCCCCTCCCCTCCTCCTGGCCAATGTCCCTCCCCCCTCCCCTCCTCCTGGCCACTGTCCCTCATCCCCTCCCCTCCTCCTGTCCACTGTCCCTCACCCCCTCCCCTCCACTGTCCCTCCCCCCTCTCCCCTCCCCCCCATTTCCCCCCTCTCCCCCCCCCCCCCTTTTCCTAGCGGGAAATTTAACTCCCGGGTCTCTCAGCTAGTATATGTATATATATATATATATATATATATATATATATATATATATATATATATATATATAAAGCAACTGTAAATATTCCTGTATATTCATTTGCATGTCTTAGACAGGTCTGCAACCCTGTCTTTCACCATTATCACCCAGCAAACAGCACTTCCACTGCAGCAAGGAATTCTGGGAAATGACATGCAAATGAGCACACAGTGCCACTTTTTATCTCATGCTCACATTACATGAGCAACCCTTAGGTATTCATATATACATTCAGTATATATGTACACACCATATATTATATATACAGCTGAACTCCGTTATAACGCTGTCCTTGGGGGATCGCGTTAAAATGTCGGCATTACCGGCATCTAGATCTCTCTCCTCTTTGCTGCCAGCTCTCTCCTCATTTCATAGAGCTGTGTCCACGTGCTCTCCTCTCTGCAGTACATTATTAGCTGTACACAAACCCAGTTCCCCCTCCACACCATGTCACTCAGAAAGATTGCTGGAGGAGGGGAAAACCCAAGATGACAGTCTGTTATAGCCTGCATCTATCAGGGCTTACATAACAAGGGGGCAGTAGAATAGCCAAACCTACCATGACTACACTCATTTGCAAAATAAAATCAGTTTGTTCCAGAGGAAGGCCACTCTGGGAACCCAGATAAAACTTAATGGTCTCCAAACCATTTTTGTGTGTTATACATGTGTATAATGCCGTAACATCACAGGATACTCAGACATAATTATCTTCCCATTTTATGTTATTTACAGTTTGAAGGCGATGAATAGTGTTGCTTAAATAGGAGGGCCGTGTAGAAACCAGAGGTTGTACAAAATAGTCAATAAATTGAGACAAGTTAGTGGTGAGTGAACCAATACCTGAAATGATTGGTCTACCAGGCGGACATTGTTTATCCTTATGGATGTTGGGGAGATGATAAAATAAAGTTAAAATTATGTTTTGATGAAAAAAAAACAAATTTAATTCAAAATTCAGCAAGATCACTCTGCCCTTAGCCCCATCTAGTAGACCCGTAAGTTCCCTTACATAATGGCCATTGGCATTTTGATTCAGTTTTCCTTGGGTGACTGAGTCCCCAAGGAGTCTAAAGGCTTCTCGCAAATAATGTGCCCTCCTCCGGAATGAGCATTCTAGAACCCTTGTATTCTTCTCTCATCACTATATTATGATTCTGTGTAAGGTGTTTTATAGTTTTTTTTCTATATAAAGGAAATATTATTTCTTAGTCTCAATTTATTATCACACAGGGTCTGTAGTTCGTGATTGACTATGTGATAGAACGTCTCCACATGCATACCTTTAGAGTGTACAAGAAAAGTAGCGTTATTTTGGACACTAGATTTAAGTCCCACATTATGAATATTGTCATCATTTGCTAAGGAGGCCAGACATTCCACATTCTCCAGATCTGGTGGGTAATACCGGTTACTTCTAGATCTGTTCCAATATTGTTGCTTTTCAAAAGACTGATTACTGTATGTCTGCTGGGTATTTATCATCCCCTCTGTCAAAGATAGTGGTGAACCGGTCAGAGGTGGTCATGTTCTAAGCAGTGATAAGTGCTTTTAAGTGAGATAAAAAGCCATTATAGCGTGATATTGCCTGCTGTGAGATTCACAAAACAGTGATAAGTCTTTTAAGTGAGATAAATGCCTTTATAGCGTGATACTGTCTGCTATGAGATTCACAAAGCAGTGATAAGTGCTTTTAAATGGGAAAAATGCCATTATAGCACGATACTGCAGTGTTATCACTATCATAGCACCCAGAAAACCGACGTATCACTGCTTAGTGCATGACCCCCAGAGTGTTTGTTCTTTTGCAGCCAAAGGGTGCTATGCACAAAGCAGTGATAAGTGCTTTTAAGTGAGATAACTGCCTTTATAGCGTGATACTGCCTGTTGTGAGATTCACAAAGCAGTGATAACAGTGCAGTATCGCGCTATAATGGCTACTTAAAAGCACTTATTACTGCTTTGTGAATCTCACAAAAGGCAGTATCGTGCTATAAAGGCATTTATCTCACTTAAAAGACTTATCACTGCTTTGTGAATCCCACAGCAGGCAATATCACGCTATAATGGCTTTTTATCTCACTTAAAAGCACTTATCACTGCTTAGTGCATGACCCCCAAAGCGTCTAGGGGGTTATGCACTTAGCAGTGATAAGTGGGTTTTCTGGGTGCTATGCACAAAGCAGTGATAAGTGCTTTTAAGTGAGATAACTGCCTTTATAGCGTGATACTGCCTGCTGTGAGATTCACAAAGCAGTGATAACAGTGCTATAATGGCTACTTAAAAGCACTTATCACTGCTTTGTGAATCTCACAGAACGCAGTATCGCGCTATAAAGGCATTTATCTCACTTAAAAGACTTATCACTGCTTTGTGAATCTCATATCAGACAGTATCGCGCTATAAAGGCATTTATCTCACTTAAAAGACTTATCACCGCTTTGTGAATCTCACAGCAGGCAGTATCACGCTATAATGGTTTTTTATCTCACTTAAAAGCACTTAGCACTGCTTAGTGCATAACCCCCTATTGAGGTAATGTTCAAATATATTTGTAAATCCACCACTTGTTCAAATGGGTTTGGTCCACTAGTGGGAGAAAATGTACACTTAGCCAGAAGTCTAGTTGGAGACTAGATATATTCAAGATAGTATCAGAATTAATTAGGGTCTCCACCTGTTTTTCTTTTTTGCTAGATCATCCCTTTCCTCTAGTTCAGTGGTTTTCAACCTGTTTTTGGCTAACGAACTCTTGTTCTGCAAAACTCCAACGCTCTCTAACAGTGCATCTGAGATCAGATGCATTGTAAGGAACCCCAACCCTCTCTAATAGCGCATCTGAGATCAGTTGCGGGAATTACAAAAAAGAAAAACCAAATAGCAAAAGAGAAAGCAGGCCTTCTAGACAGAAGGTTTATTCTACAGGATTCACTAAATAGGAAGGACAAAATCAAAAATAAAGTAGAAATTAATTTTGTACCATTCATTACACAATTAATAGGGCTTCAAATCAAATAAAGAAGATTCTTAAAAAACATTGGAGATTTCTTTTGAAGGATGATTTGTTTAGTACATTTTCTACCAGAGAATCCCCATCTCATTTTTACTAAAACACCAAATTAAAGAATAAATTAGCACCAAGTGTGTTTAAGAAAGTTGCTATCACTAAAGAAAACAAATGGTTAGGTAATAGGCCCAAGGGCCTTTTCCCTTGCTATAAGTGTAAAGCTTGCACACATGGTGATAAAGCTTTTAATTTCAAATCAGAAAAGACTGAGACTTTTTCCAATCAGAATAGACTGGAGAGATTTTCAATATTAAGGAATTCATCAACTGCAAAATTGATTTTGTCATTTATCTCCAACAGTGAATTTGTGGTAAAGAATACTGTATATTGGGAGAACTAGGTTGTTATGCGTAATGATTCTTGAACATCTACACAACATCCACTTAAAAAGAAAAATCTAATTCTGACCCCACTGGAACAAAATGTATTACACTAGAACATGGTCCCCAAAATTAGAGAGGTGGAGATCGAGTGAAAACATTATCCAAGAGGGAAAATGTCTGGATCTATAAACTTGGGACTTGGCAACCTGCAGGTTTAAATGTTGATATTGATCTTAACTCTTTCATATTTTGAATTGAGATCTCACTCCAGTCTACTGAATATTGTTTTGGTATTCTTTATAGGTTTAGATTGCACATGCCACTTATTTACTTATTTTATATTTAAGTATGTAATTTTAATTATCTGGATGTATGCTTTAAGTTATTTATATTAGCTGATTTTGTATCTAATGTATCTCTTATTTGATATAGATCCTCACCCCACAAAATAATTACTGTCCCTTGTAACTTTGTTGTAAATTTTTGTTAGTTATTTTTGTTGTCAACAATATGTTTAGCTTCTGTGCTACAGCGAGAGGTGATGTCACGGCACGCTATAGTGTGTGATGATGTCATGACTATATGTTCACTTTCCTTTCACCCCGTCAGTGCCATAATATTTACTATCTCTGTTACACAACCTCATACCAGTGGTGGGATTCTGCCGGTTCGCACCGGTTCGTGCAAAGCTGTTACTAAAATTTCACAAGTTCGCCGCATTTTATTTGGCGGTGGGCAGCATCTACCAGCATCTTTTCCCTGCTTTCACCTCATCCAATATGGCCGTGCAGTGTCAAACGGCGCGGTGCTGCCATGCCAATGGGAACGCCACGTGACGTAACCGCACCACGTGACGTCCATTGCTATGGCAATGAGACATCATATGGTGTCACGTTGTCATGGCAATGGACGTCACATGATACGGTTACATCACGGGGCATTCCCGTTGGCATGGCAACGAGGCGCGGCCATATTGAGATGAAAGCAGGGAAAAGATGCTGGTAGACGCCGCCCGGACAGGTGAAGGTAAGAAACGGTTATTAAAATTTTAGAATCCCACCACTGCCTCATACTAGTGATAATATTTTTGTATGTCGAATCAAGAAATTATAGAACAATGAACCCTTCTGTTTTTCAGGCATTGCATTTTTTTGTGCGTCAACAATTTTGTGCTAAAAAGTAACACAACCCTTCATAAAATGTATGCATGAAGACTTCGTACACATGACACATCATTTGTTCTTTAAAATTATTTTTGACAAAATACATCATGTCTTGCTGCTGCAATTTATATTAAAACAATGATGTGTATTTATTTTTTAACTAGTATTACTAAATATATATTGTCCGCGTAATATTATTTATAATGGCAATGCTGGTGAAAAGAATTCATTTGTAACCTATATCACGTTGAAGGCCCATCTGGCAGTGAAGCGGTTAAAGTTGAGAACAGACTACCTGTGTGTGTTCTGCATCAGAAATAAATATTTATATTGCAGGAATAGTTCATAGATAATGTTGAAATGATGTATGCGGCTGAATATAAGATATGTGATTGAATGGCTTGTATAACCTCCTTGTAAATGCAGGCCGCTGACACACCTACACTGCCCCTTGGATAGGGTGACTAGACGTCCCCTTTTTGCCGGGACAGTCCCGGTTTTTCGGTTGCTGTCCCGGTTTCCTATGTGTCCCGGAAATGTCCCGGTTTTTCCCCCATGTGTTCCCATTTTTATTTCATGTCGGCGGCGGTGCGCTAGTGAGCGGCGGCGCGGAGGAGGAGATTGCAGCAGCCTGGCTGGTGAGTATTTATTTTAATGCCAGGGGTTGGGCTTCTGTAGAAACATGCTGGGCCTTGCTGATTGGAGGATGCGGCCCGGCATTGTACAAAGTCCTGCCCCCTGGCATTTGCTACCTTGGCCAATCCCCTGCGTCCCGGCATTAAGCCCCGCCCATGGCATCATCGTTCACCGAGGCCCGGCATGTGGGAATGGAAAGGAATTGTGTCTGGGGGGGGGCAGGGCCTGGGGGACTGGGTTGGGGGGCAGTGCCTGTTTGCCTTGGGGCGGGGGGCAGGGCCAGGGTGCCTTGGGGCAGGGCCAGGGTGCCTGGGGGCGGGGCTTCCGCTTCCTGCTGTAGAGCACACGTGGTGTGTGTGTCTCTGCCCAGTCCTGGCTCCACTGCGTGGTGTCTCCCCCCCTCTGCCCGCCTGGGGTGATATGAGGTGGGTTTTTGATCCTTTGCCTCCTGTCCTGGCGCTCCCTTCCCCTACGGTCCCCTTGGTGCGAGAGATGGGTGCAGGGGGAGGCGGGGCTGCCTCTGACTGTACTCCACTGTGTGTGTGTGTACCAGTGTGTGTGTGTGTACCAGTGTGTGTGTGTGTGTGTACTAGTGTGTGTGTGTGTGTGTACCAGTGTGTGTGTGTGTACCAGTGTGTGTGTGTGTGTGTGTGTGTGTGTGTGTGTGTGTGTGTGTGTGTGTGTGTGTGTGTGTGTACTAGTGTGTGTGTCTCCCTCACTCCCTGTCCCTCTCTCCCCGTCTCCCCCTCTCTCCCTCCCCGTCTCCCCTTCTCTCCCTCCCCGTCTCCCCCTCTCTCCCTCCCTGTCTCCCCCCCCTCTCTCCCTCCCCATCTCCCCCTCCCCGTCTCCCCCCCTCTCTCCCTCACCGTCTCCCCCTCTCTCCCTCCCCGTCTTCCCCTCTCTCCCTCCCCGTCTCCCCCTCTCTCCCTCCCCGTCTCCCCATCTCTCCCTCCCACCCTCCCTCTCCCTCTCTCCCCCTCTCTCCCCCTCTTCCCCTCTCCCCCTCAACCTCTTCCCCTCTCTCCCCCTCTCCCCCTCTCCCCTTCCCCCCTCTCCCCTCTCCCCCTCCCCTTCTACCCCTCTCCCCCTCCTCCCCACCCCCTCTCCCCCTCTCCCCATCTCTCCCCCTCTCTCCCCCTCTCTCCCCCTCCTCTCTCCCACCCCCCCTCCCCCTCTCTCCCCCTCCCCCTCTCTCCCCCCTCCAACTCTCTCCCCCCTCCCCATTCAGCTCTCTCTCCCCTCTCTCCCTCTCCCCCTCCCTCTCCACCCCCTCCCCCTCTCCCCCTCTCCCCTTCCCTCTCCACCCCCTCCCTCTCCCCCTCTCCCCCTCCCCCCTCTCACCCTCCCCCTCTCACCCTCCCCCCTCTCCCCCCTCTCCCCCTCTCCCATCCCCCCCTCTTCCCTCTCCCCCTCCCCTCCCCCTCTCTCCCCCTCCCCCTCTCCCCCCCCTCTCTCCCCCCTCCCTCTCTCCCCCTCTCTCTCTCTCCCCCCCCTCCCTCTCTCCCCCCCTCCCTCTCTCTCCCCCTCTCTCTCTCCCCCTCTCTCTCCACCTCTTTCTCCCCCTCTCTCTCTCCCCCTCTCCCCTCTCCCCCTCTCCCCATCCCCCTCTCTCCCCATCCCCCGCTCTCCCCCTCTCCCTCCCCTTCTCTCCCCCTCCCCTTCTCTCCCCATCCCCCTCTCCCTCTCCCCCATCCCCCTCTTTCCCCATCCCCCTCTCTCCCCCTCTCCCCTTCTCTCCCCCTCCCTCCATCCCCCTCCCCTCCCCCTCTCACCCCCTCACCTCCCCCTCTATCCACCCCTCACCTCCCCCTCTCTCACCCCTCCCCTCCCCCTCTCTGTCTCCCCCTCCCCCTCTCTCCCCCCCCTCTCTCTCTCTCTCCCTCCACCTCTCTCCCTCCCCCTCTCTCTCTCCCCCTCCCCCCCTCTCTCTCTCCCCCTCCCCATCTCTCTCTCTCTCTCTCCCCCCTCTCTCTCCCCCTCCACCTCTCTCCCTCCCCCTCTCTCTCTCCCCCTCCACCTCTCTATCTCCCCCTCTCTCCCCCTCCCCCTCTCTCTCCCCCTTTCTCTCTCCCCCTCCCCCTCTCTCCCCCTCTCTCTCTCCCCTCTCTCTCTCCCCCTCCCCTCCCCCTCTCTCCCCCTCCCTCTCCCCTCTCTCCCCCTCTCTCTCTCCCCCTCCCCCTCTCTCTTCCCCCCCCCCTCCCTCTCTCCCCCCCTCCCTCTCTCCCCCTCCCTCTCTCCCCCCCTCCCTCTCTCCCCCTCCCCCTCTCCCCCTCCACCTCTCTCTCCCCCTCTCTCTCCCTCCCCTTCTCCCCCTCTACCCCTCCCCCTCTCCCCTTCTCCCCCTCTCCCCCCTCTCCCTCTCCCCCCTCCCCTTCTCTCCCCCTCCCTCCCTCCCCCCCTCTCTCCCCCCCTCACCTCCCCCTCTCTCCACCCCTCACCTCCCCCTCTCCATGCCGTGATTGGCCGCCAGCCATTCTCCATGATTTCCTATGGAGATGGGAATCTAGAAAAAGGGGCGGCCGATCTCAGTACCACAGACCTTGCAGAATCTAGTGTGGAGATGGACTAAGCGGTGTACTCTGAGGTTGTGCCAGAGACACCCGAAACCTGATATTCCGAGCAGGAGATTTGAAGTTGCTCTGCTGCGATTTGCATTCAGCACTGCCTGGAGTTCCCGATCCGCCACAAGAGTGGAAGATGCATCAGGTAAGCCATTTTGGTGGCACCAGGTACCATGGACTGCTAGAATTCCCCCTGTATTCCCTGCGTGGAGTAAATATAACTCTGTCAGTAATATTGTGTTATGTCTGCTGGCTCCAGCTGGAATAAATATACTTTTATTTGATCTCTAGGTCCTTTCTTGTACTTGATCCCGTGAAAGGGTCCTGGTCTCCCGTGGTCTTTATTAAGAGTGATCCAATAATCCATAATAAATATTAAGAACAGCATTAGAAATACTGTACAATTTTTACACCATAAATAATGTATAGGGAGCAATCCTATTTCTTGTGTAAAAAGTAACACTTGCCAGGGCAGTGAGTAGCATTGTGTGTGAAGAAAAACTTGTTTAATTACCAACTTGTACTACATTGAGGTTTAATGTGCAAAGAGACGATATTGATTCTAACACATAATAGCCAAGGGATACAGACGGTGAGATTCTGTAAGCACATGCAACCCCTTCGCAGTCAGAAGAGCCAGGAGCACATGGGAGCCCTTTTCTATTCAGAACTGTTTTAACCCAACCTGGCTCCATTGGCTGTGCGCTGCTGGTTCAGTTGCTCTACACTTGGATCTTTTCACGTGAAGCTGGTCACGCTCAACCTAAAAGACTCTAGGAGTGGATACAAATCTTGAAATACAAATTAAGAAGACATGGAGGAAAAGAGAAAATATAAGCAAGTACTTTGTCTTAAAGAGTTGCTATACATTCTTTTGTACCCCCAATGAGGCTGCAGCAGTGTGGGATACTTTCATCTACTGTTTACGTTCAGGAGGGTTTATTATTATGACTGATGTGTACAAGATTACTCACCAACGTTATTATACTACCCACTCCATGTAAGAGTCTGTTTTACTTATAACTTTTACTATAATAATTCTGTATTCCGGAACGTTTAGAGCACCCATTTCTCCCTTTTGAACTATCTCACCTCCTTGCCTCCCGTGCCAGCCCACCCCTGGCACAGTTTTGACACAAAAAAATACAAATATGGTGGCCAAAGTGAATTCTGACCCGGCAGCCATATTATTTCCACAGTTTGCCCGGTGGACGTCGGAGGATCACCAATGAGCAAAGTGCAGACAAGATTAAAATTCCCGGGATTTACGCTTTAACTCCACTGCACTAGAAACATTGCGACATTTACAGAGACACTGATGCGCATACC